>NW_006399839.1:2207560-2267767 GCF_000299155.1 Elephantulus edwardii | reverse complement strand
AAAAAAAAATAAGAAAAAAAAGACCCCAAAATGTCCAGATTGGGTATGTTAATAAAAAGAAATTATTCAACATGAAGCATTGTAAGAAATGTAATATAGATTTATATCAAAGCCCATAAGATGTTGACGCTCATCTTTTTGTTTTTGTTTTTAAATTTTTATTTTATATTGGTTTGCTTACAAAGTTCATATACATTGTGTTTCACACTAAAGCATACAAGTTTTATTTGAACACCTGTGCTCCATTCTGTGGAATATATGCCTAGAAGCAGAGTTGCTGGGTCATTTGATAATTCTAAGGCCCCATTGTGGAGCTGTGGTCAAGGCATTCTGCTAATCAGCAGGTCAGCAGTTCAAACCCACCAGCAGCTCCTCAGAAGAAAGGGGAGGCAGTCTGCTTCTGAGAAGACTTGCAGTCTTGGGAGCCCTCTGGGACAGCCCCACTCTGTCCTCCAGGGTCACTGTGAGTGGGAATTGACTCAGTAACAGGGGGGTTTTATGCTGATTTTACATTTAATGTACTGAAAAAACACCAAACTATTTCTCACTGCACCATTTTACTTTTCTGGTTTTCCTTCTTGGCTAACATTTGCTACTTTTCATATTTTTTTTTAAAAAATTATGGCCAGCATAGTGGGTGTGCATTTTTTTCTTTCTCTCCTCCTTAGCCTGTCTACGCTGGTCTTTAATGTCCATAAAACATCTCTCTTTCTCCCCCCACCCCTTCTTCCCCTCTCTTTCTAAAGGTGCCTGTGCACATGGAGTGCCTCCAACCTTTCCCATCCCCTCACTCACTTCTACTCATGCTCACCTCAAGACTATTCAGTCCCCTTGTTGTCTGGTGGCCTAGTGGTAAGAAGCTGGGCTGCAATCCCAAAGACACACAGTACAAATCCACCAGCAGCTCCACAGGAGACAGAGAGGCAGTGTACCGCCTCTTTTAAAAAATTTTTTTAATAATTTTAATGAACATTTACAGAGATTTTGGGTTTCCATTCATTCATTGTTGTACTATTTTCTCTACCCTCTCCCCCAGTTCGTTCCTCTTTCCCCCCCCCTTGAAAGTCTGTTTTAATTGTCCCATTGCCACAGTGCTTGTCAAAGCCAGTTCGGATTAATCTCCTTTGTCATTGTGTCCTTTGCCATTCCCTATCACTCCTCTCTGAGAGAGACTTCACCCTGATTCATAAGGAAAAGGGGACAGTGTATTCTCTTAGCTACTTCCTGCTGAAAAGGGACGCTGTGGGTTTCAGGGTGAAGATCTTCTCTCACTACTCTAAAGGCCCCTTTGGCAATAGGAAACATGTAGACTATTGTGGAGATTGATTTTGGAATTTAGATGCACTGTTATCAATTGTGCTTAGCCGTACATGTTTGTGTACCACCTCTTAAAACCCACTGGAGGGTCAGCTATGGATGGATTGGTTCTTATTTGACCATACACAACAACAATTGTACCTTTCCATTCATCTCATATACCTTCCTTTCAGAGCTCCCAATTCATCTTCATTTTCATGATTTTTGGTGTGAGGGATCAATGATTCATGCCCATCTTGACTTCTTTCCTTGACATCTGCTTTGACCCTATATTCTATCCACAGTTCTTGTGACCTAATGGGTAAGTAGTTGCACTTCCAGCCCAGAGGCTTGAGGTTTGAATATACCAGCTTCTCTGTGGGAAAACGAAGGGCAGTTTGCTCTCATGTGATTTATAACCTCTGATAACCCATTGGAGGGCCAATGAGGAGTCAACTCCGACTTGATGCAATGAGTTGAGTTGAGTTGAGTTGAGTTGAATTGAGTTATTATCCCTGGCGCTTAACACTTAGATGCTCCAGGTGAATGGATGGATGGATGAAGAGTGAGTGAGATCCAAGTGTGAGTCCTGCAATCTTGTGTATTTCCCTTTTTGTTTTCTCACTGCTCATTGGAACTTCATTGTTGTCTGCTGCCTTGGAGTCAGTTCCACTTCACGGCAGCCCCATGTGTGCAGTTTCACTGCTCTGTAGGTTTTCAAGGCTTCAGAAGCATATTGCTAGGCCTGTCTTCCAAGGTGCCTCTGGGTAGGTTGAAACCACCAACCTTTTGGTTAGTTGTTGTTGTTATGTGCCGTCAAGTTGCTTGCGACTCATAGCGACCCTATGTACAACAGCCCTAAACCCTGCTCTGTCCTGTGCCAGTCACACTGCCTCTGACACACCCATCCCGATTACCCATCACTGAATCAATCCACCTCATAGAGGGTCTTCCCCTCTTGCGCTGTCCCTCCACCCTCCAAAGCTGATGTCCCTCTCCAAGGACTTGTCCCTCCTTACAACATGTCCAAAATATGTCAGATGAAGCCCTAGAGTTCTTGCTGCCAAGGAGCAGCCTGGTTTAACCCTTTTCAGGATGAATCTGTTTGTTTTCTTGGCAGTCCATGGGACATTCAATACTCTTCTCCAGCACCGCAGCTCAAAGGCATCAATTCTCCTTCTGTCCTTCCTAGTCATTGTCCAACTCTCTGATGGATAACAGGTGATTGCAAAGACCATCGCCTGTATCAGACACACGTTAGTCTCAGAGTGACACCATTGCTCTTCAGTACTTTGGAGAGGTCCCTAACAGCGGACTTTCCCATTGCAATACATCTTTTAATTTCCTGGCTACTGGTGCCGAGAGTGTTGACCGTGAAGCCAAGCAGACTAAAATTGTTAACAATCTCAATTTCTCCACCATCCATCCTGAGGCTGCCAATTGGTCCAGTGGTGAGAATCAAGTGTTTTATTCTTTGCACCACCATCAGTGGAATTGGCAGGTATCCATAAATTAGCAGCAGAAAACCCTGTGCTGCTCACAAGGACATTTAAGGATTGACCTGGTGGGATCCAGGTCTTTAATGCCCCCCTTTGGAGCACTGTTGAATCTGGCATGGGACTCCAAGTCTCGTGTGGGAATTGTGTTGTCTCTGCGCAGCAGGGCTGCTGTGGGTCTCAGGGACCCTGGAATCTATTTGCTTGGTATAAACACAACCTCAGCACAGCCAGACGTTCATGGTGTTTGCCAAGCCATTAATTTTGATGTAATAACGACAACCACACAAACTCCACTCCCCCATCCCATATTGCAAATTGTTCATAAGGTCAGAGCTGTGGGATTGTGTGGGACAGACAAACCCTCTAACCTAGCACATCGCGGTGAGCCTCTGTTTACAGCCCTGCTGGCTCCCACATGTGGCTCCAAAGAGTAGAAAGGAGAAGATTAAAAATACACATGGTTATTTTTCTCCAAGGAACAAGTGCTTCCGGCCAGTGTCTCTCTGTGAAATCATGAGTGGACAGGCACAGGCATGTCCATCTCAAAGACAGGGAAACAGAGGGCCTTAGATCGTGAATGGCCTAGCCACCCCCCGCCCCAATAAAGGAGCAACGAGCTTGTGCAAAAACAGACCCCCACCTCCATCCCATGCTCTCCATTAGCTTGATTAGGACAATTGATTTATTCATTCTTAGCAGCTGGGAGAGGGTGGGGGGGGAACCCAACATGCCATTTGTATGATATAAATATCTTTGGAAAAAGCTAAAAAACATTGTGTCATACATATTTTCTTAATACCACAGTCAATCACACACGTCCAAGTGCATAGTTCCATCAGCGAAGAATGGGGTAGGGCTGAAGGAGGAGGGGGAGGTATATCCCCAAGGGAGACTTACTCTAGAATCCTTAGCCCCAACCTGGCAACTTTTGTCACCAATTGAGAGGTGTTTAGCGGGATTTGGGTTTAGCTGATTGCCTTGAAAGAACATTCTAGAAGTTTCAGACATTTGATGTTGAGCAAAGGCACTGGTAGGCAAGAATATAAGAGGTCCAGGCACGCCTATTAAGTTAACCCATTCCCAGAGGAAAAAATGAGGATTGTCACCCCCCACCCCCATGGGTTTCCTGGACTTGAAGAAGAATTTAGGTCTCAATGTGGTTCCTCTCTTCACCTCCTTCATCCCGCTCCCATCGCCAAAAAGCCCTTAATCCCCGTGATTCCACAGTTAAGAATTTAGCCCACGGAAATAATTAAAGATGTAAAAAGATTTAATTACACAGGATGTTCCTCACAATGCGTAGATTACAGCCATAGATTAGAAACAGTCTCTATACCCAACCATAAGCAATTGATAAGTGGATCTCATCGTTCAGCCGTTAAAACCTCACTCAGGATAATTCAGTTAAAGGATGGAAGGAACTAAACCAAAATGCTCATGTGCTTGTCTTTAAGGGGGCGAAGGTGGGCATTTAAAAAGAAGAAATCCTGTCATAAGTTCTTGCTTTTGAATGAGTTAGTAAAACAAACTTGGAAATGTGAAATCACTGAGTTGGAGGTTATCAGTGGACAGGTGGGGACACTGTTAGAGAGTCAGACAGGGAGATGTCAGACTAGAGGAAAGATGAGATACTGAGTGGATTGTGGGCAGACCCCATCTGGGGTTTTAAAAATTATTTTATTATTTATTATCATTATTATTAATTTTAATGAAAATTTACAGAGGCTTTGGATTTCCATTCATTCATTGTTGCACTTTTCTCCCTGCCCACCTCTCCCCTCAGTTCACTCTTCTATTTGAAAAGTAAAAGAAAAATTCTTTCATTGTTATATAATCCCTCCTCCCAGGTCCTCTATGCTATGCAGCCTTCATTCTGGACTCCTGTCATGACAATAATACCTAATCATATATCCCTTTTAAACAGTTTTCTCCCTCATCTGTTTCAATGCAGTATACATTATTTATCCCATCTTTCTCAGTCTCCCCCCAGTACCAACGTCAGTCCCGTTCTCCAGCAGTGGCACCATGTAGTATTTGTCCTCTGTGGCTGAGATAGTTCACTCAGCATAATGTCCTCCAGGGGCACCCATTTTGAGTAATATTTTATGAGTTCCTTGCTTTTCAATGCAGCGTAGCATTCCATTGTGTGAATATACCACAGCTTCTCTATCCATTTGTTTGTTGATGGACACTTAAGTTGTTTCCAACTTTTTGCTATTGTGAACAAAGCTGCAATAAATATGGGTGTGCATATATCTGCCTGGGTGACAGTTATGGTTTCTTTGGGGCATATTCCCAGTAGTGGAATTGCTGGGTCAAATGGTATCTCTATTTGCAACTCTTTAAGAAAGCACCATACTGCCTTCCATAGTGGTTGCACCATTTTACACTTCCACCAGCAGTGAATAAGGGTTCCAGTTTCTCCACAACCTCGCCAGCATTTGGTGTTTGCTGTTCTGTTACGTTTTGCTATTCTTAGTGGGGTGAGATGATATCTCATAGTTGTTTTGAGACCCCATTTCTTGTGCAAATTGTGGAGAGGAATTTACATGGGTGTGACCAGCAACCGGGGGTCACTGTAGGTTCTTGAAAGAAGTCTGGTGGCATGCTACAGTATTCTGTTGAGTTGGGATTGATTAATAGCTGATACTCCAAGCATTTTCAGATGCTGTAAATCATACAGGAAGAGATTGCCAGTGTTTTTCTCAAGGAGCATCTGGTAGATTTGAACTGCCTGCCTCTGGGTTAGCAGTGCAACTCCTTACCTATCCTTAAGCCATCAGAGCTGAGTGTGTAACATATCAGGCTTGTATGAAAAGGTCAAAATCTATTGGCCATCCCATGCCTGTCTCCTTCTGTAACAATGTACAGTCTGGGTCACATGAGGGAGCCCCTTTGTGGATTTGACTTCGGCCAGTGGATTTTTGAGGAGGTTCTTGACCAAGAACAGAAGCACAGCTCACTCCAAACTAGGCCCAACGAGAAGTAGCCCAGGAAGTGAATCAGCTGGGGCTGGGACTAGTGACCTCACAGTTCTTTTATGGAAACATCTGACTTACTGGATCATGAAAGCAATAGAAATCTAGATTTGGAAGGAATACTGCCACTGGTCCAAGCTTATCATTTACAGCAGGATGAAGGCAGCCCTAGCCCCGGAACAAGCCCACCCCTGTGTTGCCTGGTATTCTAGTTCTGGAGTGTGAACCACACAACCAACCTTCTGAGCGAACTAAGATCCTGGCCCACTTCCTGGCTCCAAACTCAGACTCCATCTTCTCATTAATTTATCCATCCAACGCTTATGAACACGAACTAGAAGAGAGACTTGTCATGCATTAGCACGGGCGTGCAGGGGAGGCAGTGCTGGAATATAGTAGACTCTTAATAAATATTCAGTGAAGAAGGGAACAGGGTCTGGTCCCACCCGTGAAGCAGCTCCAGGTCTAATAAGGGAACCACACTACCCATAGCTTGTTCTGGGGGATGATAACCAGTTCTCACAGGGATGTGAACAAGGGAAGACGTTCAACAGAACCAAACTGCAAATAAGTAATCTTCCAACTTCAAGTGTAAAACATCGTTAATTCAGCTAACACTTTCATGATTCCCCTTGTGATGGAGTTAGATCCAGAAACCAAAAAATTATGCTCATTGTCATTGATCCAGCCCCATCTCATGGTGGCCACATGTGTTACAGAGTAGAACTGCCCCACGGGGTTTTCTTGGCTGCAAGAAACTCCATGGACGTTTCTTTATGGAAGCAGGTTGCCAGATCTTTCTTCCATGGCTCCACTGGGTGGGTTCCAACTACCAGCCTTCACTTAACTCATTGAGTTGGAACCAATGCATATCTGACCCTTCTCTAGGGCCTCCGAGGCTGTAAATCGGTCAAGCACAAAACTGTCAGTTCTACCTAGGGACTTGAAGGAGATCCAGTGGGTTCAAGTTCCTACTCTGTGCCTTGCTGGTGACACATTAAACCCCAAATGGCAGAGAACTCCCTGTGCAAGGAGGGAAGCAGAGGCGTCATCAAGTAGCCGGGAACACTGATGGGGTCATTTCTTTGAGCAGCTTGGACTTTTTTCCAAACTCTGACCACCCGCTTTCTTGTCCTCCTCCACATGGGCTTGGAGGTCTGTGGCTCGGGTCTGATGTGGGTAGCGCCAAGCATAAGGCGCACATACGGTGCTCCCAGCAGCCCTTGCCCAGCTCAGTTTTTCAGTTATTCAGGCTTCTCAGGCCGCTTCAGCATCACGTTGCCAATGAACGTAAATCAAGAGGCCCCAGCTCCAGTCTCCAAGACACACTGAGGGACTTTGCAGAGCTGTTCCAAGGGAGGTGGGGTGCAGGGCGACAAATGGGGGGAGGGGGGCAGAGGGAGTAAGAAGAAGGTCACATGTGGTTCCTTTAATCATTGGGTGGAAGGAGAGAGGAGAAAGTTCAAACACAGCCACGCAAGCTGCACCGGGAAGACAGCTCTGAGCGCCACTGTGTAAGCAACTGTTGTTGGCACCGCCAGGGTTTGTCTTGGCCCGGACCTGTCCTGGAACCACAGAGAAACTCACACTCTTGGAATTTGCTCCCTTAACAATTTACTCAGCAACTTGGCTTTGGTGGACAATTAAAAAAAAAAAGGAGAGAAAAGTAGAAAACATTGGAGCCATTGGTTAAGAGTGCATTGCCCAATACCCCTGGAACATCAGCTTGGGGTGGGGTAGGGTGGGGTGGTGCAGGGCCCTTCCCAGCGCTGCAGGGGCCACGGGCAGACCTTTCCAGCTGTGAACAGCTGCTTCCTCAAGTGACATTGAGAAGCAGAAATCTGGAAAGATCGACTTCAAATGCTAGCTGTTATGCTCCACGGCCTTTGTAAAGAAGGCATCATGTAAACAATCAAAGTGTAAGGTGGGGTTGAAGCCATTTGCCTTAGATCCAGTGTGTTGCATGTGCCAGAACTTTCCGTTCCTTGTTTCACTGGGCCCTACTGAGGTGGGTCTTCAGATAAGACAGCCGTCTTTGTAATATTCTTAGTACCACTCACTCCTAGAAGTTGCCTCCACTTGCCATGGGTCCTGGGACACCACAGTGGCAGCAAGTGGGTGGGTGGTTTTGGTTGGTTGGTTGATGGCTTGGTCCATTTGACCTTGATATTGGTGAGGTGGTTGTAGCTTAAGCTGAACTCCCTAGTGATGGTGCCTTCTAGAAGCTGCACCATTTGCCCTTGGACTGATGGATGGCCTTGGTCTTTGAGAGGTGGAATCAGGAGATGAAGTCAAACGTTAGACTCATTGCTGACCTTCTCAAGAACCTACCAGTAATGAGTGGGGGCATCAGGATGTGAATCAGGTACCTTGTGGCTGCACTCCTGACCACCCCACTTTCCCACCACGAGCAGGAAGATGACATCCATCAGACCTTCCTTGATGATGTGGGACACCTCAGTCACAGAGCAAGGTGGAGCAGAAATTCCAGGAAGCCTCCCTCCCAACCTGGTTTCTGACTTTCCCTCACAGCTCTGGGCATTTTTTATTTGCGTACTGTGGGAAATGATACTCAATTATAGGGAATCTTGACCTTGAGGTTCATGAATTCCTTGGGGGAAAGATAGGTAGAATTCAGAGTTGCGTGCATTTAGCTGGGGAGAAAATTGGCATTCTCTTCCTTTCACTAACCCCTCCTCAAAAAACCTTTCTTCTATTAGGATTATCAGTGACAACCCCCGGTACCTGTGACCTCAGTACCAGTGCAAATCACAGAGAGGTGTGTGACATGAAATGTTGCTAACTGAAAGGTTGGTGGTTTGAATCCACCAGCGAATTCTATGTGTGAAAGGAGTACATGCTCATAAAGATTTACAGCCTTAGGGAGCTCTGGTGGTCTAGTGGCAAGAAGTTGCACTGTAATCTAAGAGGTACACAGTTCGAAACCACCAAATGCTCTGCTGGAGAAGGAGGGGCAATCTCCTTCTGTACCTGTCAGATCCGATTTGACGGTACACACCAAAAAAGAAAATAAAAATTTACAACCTTGGAAACTCCATGGAGGGTTACAGGGAGTTGGAGCTGACTAGATGGCAGTAGATTAACACTTGTCGCAGACACCTCAAAATACTGTTGTCTCACTACTTAGAAATTACTGTAGCTGCTTGATCAGTTGCTAGATCTTATTATTTAATGCATAATTAAGAAGTTCATATATTATCCTGTCATAAACTTGGTTTTTAGTATTTTGATAGCTGTATGGTATACAAGAAACTCTGTTGACTTTGTGGTAAGGAGTTGCACTGTAAGCCCAAAGGCACACGGTTCGAATCCACCAGTTAGTTGCTCTGCAGGAGGAAGATTGGCAGCCTCCTCCCATGCCATTTACTGCCACTAGAGGGGCAGCTATGAGTCGATTCTGATTTGTACAACAACGGCATAACATCCAGTACGAGCTGTTTCCTTTACAGTTCTACGTGTTTGATTTTATGCATTGGAAAACACGGTTATCAAAAGGGGCTGAGGAGCTTCATTAGCTTGCTGTAATTATTCAGAGCCTGTCTCCCAGAAGCTGTATCACTTGATGGTCCTAACCTTGAAACAGCCTAACAGAAGAATGAGGTGAATGTGTGCGACAAGATGCAACTTTAAATGTAAGGGGAAAAGTTAATGCTTTGAGGACAAGACTTTTTTTTAAAAAAAAATATTTTTAGGAATTGACACTTTTAAATAAACATGTTTATTCATTAGAAGTCCAGGTGGCATAGCTGTTAACAGCAGGCCTGCCAGAGAATGCCGTGACTGTCTGCATCTGTAAAGATTCACAGCTTTGGAAATCTGACAGGGCGACTCAGCAGGCAACTCGGCTTTGTCCTGTGAATTGGAACTTTGTTGCTGTGAATTGGAACTGATCCCATGGCAGTTGGGTTTTGATTATATAGCTGTACCACCCAAATGACATTTGATAGAGTTCTGGTGGCCTAGGAGATAAGGAGTTGCGCTGCCAACCCAAAGGCAGATGGTTCAAATCCACTAGCTGCACTGAGGAAAAGAGTTGGACAGTCTCTCCCTGTGCAGTTCATGGCCCCTGAGAGCCTGCTGGAGGGTCAAGTGTGAGCTGGTGCTGACCTGATGGCACGTAATGACCACAATGACAATGATGGGGAAGGGACAGCAAAGGAGCAGAAGACCTTCAACGAGATGGATTCACACAGTGACCACTGCAGAGACTGTGATGACGGTGCAGAATTGGACGGCTTCATCCTGTTGCACATAAGGCCATTACGAGCCAACCTCAACTCGATGGCATCTAACAACAATAATTTCAGTGATAAATTGTCAACAAATACTGTTGCAGTTGCCTTTGGATACTGTTGAATTGGAAGTGACCCATCTCTGTCTGGATGGATATGTTGTTGTTGTGTGCCGTTGGGTCAGACTGACCTCTAGCTAACTATTCTTTCAGTGGGTTTTCAGAGGCCGTAAATCCCATGCAAGTGGACTGCTCATCCTTCTGTGGAGCAGCTGGGGGATTAGAACAATATGCCTTTGGGACTGCAGTGCAGCGTTTTAGCGGTAGGGCCACAGAATCTCCCTCAACAAATACTACTGAACACATGAAACCTACCACCTCAGCTGGTGCCCCTGGCCACTTACAAACTGAGTGGTCTTGGATTAGTTATTATGAGCTTAAATATAATACTTATGATAATGAGTGATAATGTGCCTTGGTTTCCTTATCTAGAAGACAGCCTCATAAGACCTTTATGTTGACACCGTTGATGCAGTCAGGAGATATAGAAGGTACCCTGGTACCCTGTGCATCCTGAGCCCATTCTAGGGGCTCGATGAGCTAAATCAGCTGGGATTTAGGTTTAGTTTCTTGGTGACCCCAGGGTGGTTTTCAGCGTTTAAGGAGATGATTGTTTTTGTTCACTGTTGTTCTTACTGTTAAAAGTTAGAATGCAAAAGAAGAATGCCTTTTATCTGCTGGGCAGTACCTTGGTGTTGGCCTTTCAGCAGATGCCCAGAATGGCCTGTGCTGTCTGCACCACGTCTTCAACCCACTTAGTGTTAGCTCTTCGGAGCAGCTATTAAGAGGGCATGTCAGTGCTGTGGCTGGCTGCCACCAAGTCGGTCCCATCTCAAGGTGACCCCACCGACGATGAAGCAAAACCCCATTTGGCCCTGAGCCATCCTTGTGGTCAGTAACAGATTAGACCACTGTGATCCCCAGGCTTGTCGTTGCCTGCTTTTTCTGAAGGGGCTAGCCAGGCCTTTCTTCGTAGTCCATCTTAGTCTTGAAGCTCTGCTCTCCTGTGCAGCATCCCAGCAGCATCCTGTGACCAGCTGGTGTTGGCTGTGCATGAGTTGCACTGGCCAGGATCAAACTTGGAAGGTGAGAATTCTACCACCAAGCCACAGTGCCTTGTGAGTGGATTTATTTTTCTCTGATGGCACATAACAACAACATGAACTGCACTGGGAGAAGTCTAGTCTCAGATCTGCCCCACAGCCTGTGAGCCCAATACTAAGAAAGTTGTTCTCATTAAGGTCCTGCCTCTGGGGCTGGGCGGGCCACTCTGTGGGAGTGCCCTTGGGTCCGCCTTCCCTTGCTGGTGCCTCCGTGTTAGCCAGGATGCCTGGCACCACATACATGAAGAAGGCATTGTCTGGCTGCATCGCCCAGGGCGAGGTGGGTGGAGGAAGAGCGAAGGCTTCTGTCCCCTGGCCCCCTGCCCCACCGCACACTGGGGGCGGCTGATCCTCCGTGGAAGAGTGCCTGCCGGCCATTGCTTCACCACCCTCTTCCTCACACGTTTGCTCGGAAGATGCCTGTGTTCTGCGAGGGCTGGGGAGGACCTGGAACAGCCTTTGAAGGTATCCAGCCAACTGAATTTAATTAAACTGCTGTTCCAGAAGCCAGCAACAGTTTTCCTGAGAAACTGAGAGAGCTTCGAAAAGTCCCCTGACACTCCTGGGCAACCCATTTCCTGTGCCCGGACCAAGTCATAAAACCATCTAGAAGGTGGTCTCCTTTGATGATGGATCCGCTTGACGAGCCATTTTTGTTTTTTTTTCAAAGCCAGCATCACTGTCTCATCTTTCTTAAATTAGGAACAGGGAGACTCTCCCAGACACTCTGTTTGTTTTTGTTTCCAAAAGCTGAAGTGATGGGACCTTTATTTGTTCAACTTTGTTTCTTTGATGGCCCCAGAGCTGCCATCTTTGAAGGTCACGCTCCCACCAGACGGTGTCATTCGCTGAAGCCAAATGCTTATCATGTTACTCAAATACCTGTTGAGGTGATTCCAAATCCTCATGGGAACAGACTACCTCATTTTTCCCCCGTGGAGCAGTGTGGTGGCTTTGAACTGCCTCACTTTCTTCAGTTAGCAGGTTAACACATAACCTACTGTACCATCAAGCCCCTTTGTTATTGCAGTGAGCAGGGTAAAGTGTTGTACTTCACTTTTCAACAATGGAGTCCTTATGATGTGCTAGGCACTGGGATCTACTGATGAGCAAGGTTCTATGGTCCCCATCTTCGTGTAGCTTTCTGTAGTAATGAGTTGTTGTGTGCTGTTGAGTTGGAACCAACTCATAGCTGACCCTCCAGTAGATTTTCAAAGGCCATGAATCACTTCAGAGGAGATTGCCCATCCTTCTGTGGAGCACCTGGTGGATTTGAACCATGTGCCTTTGGGATTGCAGCATAGCCTCTTACCACTAGGTCGGTAAATGGAAAGTTAAACCCATTGCTTCTGAGTCAACAGACTGCAGGACAGAGGAGAACGTCTCCATAGCATCTCCCGGACCACAGATCTTTTCAGAAGCAGACGGTCTTTGCTGTTGTCTCTCAGACCGCATGGTGGGTTTGAATTGCCAATGTGTTGGTTAGCAGTCAGATATTTAACCATTGGACAACCAGGACTTAGCAAAGGGAAAGATCGATAATACACATGCAAACAAAGAAAGAAATGAAACAGTCATGGATTGCTACAAGTGCTAAGAGTAAATAAGCAAATTTATAGCTAGAGAGTGCTGGTGGCTTAATGATAAGGAATTGCACCGCCAACCCAAAGGCAGGTGGTTCGAATTCATCAGCTGCTCCACATGAGAAAGATGGACAGTCTCCTCCCTGCAGTTTACAGCCTCTGAGAACATGCTGGAGGGTCAGTTAGAAACTGGTTCTAGTTCGGCAGTTCATGAAAGCAACAACATAACATAGAAAATACTGGAGGGAGAAGCCAATAAATACATGAAGCCATGGTTTCATTTCACTCAACAGATTGCTGAGTGCTAAAAAGACAAAAACAGCTTGCTAGAGAATAGCAGAGGGGTACTCTTGTGGAGGGAGTCGCTGCAGAGCTGTAACTGCCTCCACTCGTTCTTCGTAGCTCTAAGCCCAAAGGCAAGCTCTCTGAGTAAGCGAATGCCCACAGCTTCAGGATGAGATGGAACCAGCCAAGGGAAGAGTCAAGGCAGAAATGCCCCAAGTGCAGGGGCACTGGGGCGAGAAAAGCCTGGTAAGTGCTAGGAGCTGATAGAAGGTCAAGGTTGCTGGAGTGTAATGGACAAGGAAGGAAGTGGTAAGAGGAGAGAAGAACAGAAAGTAGGCTCTACACTGGGCTTTGGAGGTCAATGGAAGATACTTGGATTTTATTCACTTGAGGGCTGAAATTTAAGTGGGAGGTGTTCTATCTGTGGTTTCTTTCTTTGTTTCTTTATTCCTCTCTCTTTCTTTCCTTTTCTTCCCTCACTCCCTTCCCCTCCCTTCCACTTCCTTCCTTTTCCCCTTTCTTCCTTTTTTCCTTCCTGCCTTCCTGCTTGCTTGCTCACTCTCTCTCTTTCTCTCTTAAAAAAAAGAATGGACAACTTAGAAAGTCTTTGACAATTGCTTTCTTGTCCTACTCCATGGGATTCATTAGCTCTGTCATGAAGTTGACCCTCTTACATATTTGTCATTGTTACATACCTTGGAGTCAGAACTGGCCCGGAGCTGACCCTCCCGACCTATAGCAGGTGTTCAGAGGTGGTAAATCACACAGGATGAGATTGCCCATCTTCCTTCCACGGAGCAGTTGGTGGATTCGAACTGTGTACATTTTTGTTGGCAGTTCTTTACCACTAAGCCACCACATCTCCTTATATGCCCATCCAACTAAGCCAACCCCACTGTGGCTGAGTTAATCCCACATATGCCGGCATGTGTTACAATGCACAGCTGCCCCCACAGGGTTTGCTCGGCTTTACTTTTTATGAGAGGAGATTGCCAGGCATTTCTTCCGGACTGCCTCTGGGTGAGTTCGGACCTTCAACCTTTCATTTAACAGATGAGTTGTAAACCATGTGCAACCCCATACATGCTCTCTAAAGAAATGATTGTCAGAAGATGCTGGTCCCCCAAAAGTCTGCCTACCTCTAAGAGTGTTTCAGTCTCATTAGTTCTATGTAAAAATCCCCCTGAGTGTGCAACATAAAACGGGAATAAATAGTGTCCTCCCTCAAGAGTTGTGCAGTTAGGGTCCTGGTTGCAGTTCTGATACTCACAGCTGTGTGGCCAGGGACTAGTTGCTTGCCCTCTCTGGTCCAAGTATCAAGAAAAGAATAATGCTACCTCCCTGGGGTTTTACCAGCTTCAAAAAAGGGAAAGAGAAAATACTTGATGCTTAGAGCCACTTAGCCCATGGCTTTGAGGTCCAGTGGACCTTTGAAACGGCATAAGAATTCTGTGATTGTGTGTGTGTACCTCGGTGAGTGCATTTCCAAAGGAGGAGATCCGCAGTATCTCCTCAGTCTCTGAGAACTGTGATCTCTACAGGGTTAAGCGGTGTGTTATTGTCCCAGTGCTACGAGAATAGAAATACCACAAGTGCATTGCTTTGAAGAACAGAAATCTTTCCCTCACAGTTCAGGAGCCCAGAAGTCTAAATTCAGCCCACCAGCTCCAGGGGAAGGCTCATGCTCTGTTGCCTCTGGGAGAATAGGCCATTCTCAGGTTCAAGTTTAATAACAGCGGCGTTGTTCTCTTCCTTGACAGGCTTCCTCCTGTGCCTCTGTGTCTAAAACGGCCTGTTTATAACTCAAAGGTGCTTAGGTGTAAGACCCATGCTCCACTGGTATGTCCTATTAGCACTAAGAAAACCTAGTTCGTCAGTGAGATCTGGGGACATGATTGAGTCCATTTAAAGGTATGACTTAGTGGTTAAGGAGTTGCATTGGCCACCTAAAGGCTTGAGGTTCAAATCCACCAGCTGCTGCATAGAAGAAAGATGGGCAGTCTTCTCCCCAAGCGATTTAAAACCTCTAAAAACCTGGTAGAGAGTCGGCTGTGAGTCATTTCTGGCTTGACAGCTTAGCAACATGCCTGGTAGTTAGAATTGATGTTGCTTCTTGAAGTTGCTCCTCTGCTCTTAAATCTAGTGAAATCTTTTCCTGTGTGTATGTGTGTGCGCTCATGCATTTGTGTGTATGTGTGATTACTTCTGATGGTAACAGACTTCCTGTTTCTTTGCATCCAACTCCCAGTCATAATGACTCCCGACTACTCTTGGGCCCCCTAGAGGGGCCAAGTCCTCACCACTGTCCAGACAGGCCAACACCTATGGTGACAGTGGCTGAAATCATAGCCCACTTATACAACGACCCTCAGTAGGTGACAGCTGATGGGGAGGAATCCAGACACTGCATGGGGTTAGATTGATGAAGAAGGTATTCTGTTGGCTGGGAGAAAAACCTGGAAGGCTTTTAAACCCACCATCTCAAGGTTAACCCTGGGTGGTTTATATATGTGTTACACACACCCACGCCAGCACCCAACACATTACAAATACTTAACAAAAGCAATAAATAAATAATGGCCATTTCCAGCCAGTCCACCCACCACACCCTCCAGGGATCCCAAGGCCTGCCCTCCCTCGCCTCTCAGCTCACCATTCCTAACTGGTTCCCCCACCTCTTCCCGACAAGTAATAAAGCTAATGATACCTTGTGTTGATGTTGCATCTTTCTTCTTAAGAACTCCACACACTTGCCTGCAATTATCTCTCTAGCCTCATTTCTGAGTTAGATTCAAAAGGTGGTGGTGGTGGTGATGGAGGGGAGGTTTCTCCTACCAAATCATTGATACTTCGAGGAAACTGAGGCCTGGGACAGGAGATTCTTTGCTCAGACTTGTAAGCCCCCAGCAGGTGGGACTAGGAACAAGGTCTCTTCTCCAGGCTCCCTTCAGCCCAGAATCTGATCACGCAAGTGCTTAATGTGTCAGACTGCTAAGCTTAAGGTCAGCGGTTCAAACCCACTAGGCAGGAGCTCTGAGGGGGAAATGGGAACCGCTGCCTCTTTTAAAGATTTACAGCCTGGGAAACGCAGTGGAGTGTTGCTATATGGTGGGGCCAACTTGACGACAATGGCTTTTGTTTGGTATTTTTTGGTTGGTGCTGCTGTTGTGTACCGTCGAGTCAGAATGGACCCGTAGCTGACCTTCCAGCAGGTTTTAAGAGGCAGTAAATCACCTGGCAGGAGATTGCCCATCTGTCTCACCTCGAGCTTCAGGTGGATTTGAACTACGTACCTTTATGTTGGCAACACAATTCCTTTCCACTAAGCCACCAGAGCTTATAGGTGTTTGTTAGGTGCTTTCACGTTCATTCTATCAAGTCATCATGACTCTCTAGGATAGAGCAGGACCTTCTCATAGGACCTCCTGGGCTGCAATGTTTATGGGGTAGATTTCTAGGTCTTTCTCTTGCAGAGTTGTTGGGTAGGTTCAAACCATTAACCTTTCTGTTAGCAGTCAAGTGCCACCAGTGAATTTCTACCCCCTTGTTGTTGTCATTGAGTCAGAATTGACTCCTAGCTGACCCTCCAGTGTGTGTTCAGAGGCAGTTAATCGCACAGAAGGAGACTGTCCATCCTTCTACCGTGGAGCAGCTGGTGGATTTGAATTGCATGCCTTTGGGATTGCAGCGTGGCATCTTACCACTAGGGCCACCAGAGTTCATCTGAATTTTCTTCCCCACTAGAGACATAACAATTAGCGCTTTCTGGTTTTGCCCTTGCCTCTCAGAGTCCCTTGATCAGCTCCCAAAGCCCAAGAAGACACCCAGGAAACAAAACTCTCAGAGAGTCAGAGCCTGGCACCTGGCCTGGCACCTGCAACCACAGGGATTGTAGACGCGGCCCTGAAAGCCAGCCTGCGGCACTGGCACTGTGAGTCAGGGGCTCAGGGTGGGCATGAGTCTGCAGTGTCAGGCCTTGACTCGCCCACCTTCTGGGGTTTCCAGAACGAAGCTCAGGCTCTGAGATGAGAGGCTGTACAATGGGAAAGCACAGAGCCCTGCTCCGGGCTCTGATTAGCTGACTCACCTGAGGAGAAAGTGAATTGGGGGTTTCTGGGTCTCCTCAGTTACTTCATCAATTAAATGGGTTTACTCCTCGTCATCCCACGTGCCTTGGTGGTGGTCAGGAGCACAAGTGAGACAGCAGATGTGAGATTACATTTGAGGTCGGAGAATTCTGTGGTGCAGGGGTCTGTTCTGGGCCTGGTGGGACGTAGAGCCGCGTCCCTGCCCTCTACCCACCAGATGCAGGAGCCACTCCTGCATCATTGCCCCAGTATGACAACAACAAAAACAGAAAAGCCACCAAAACCCCAAACCAATTGCTGTCCGATTCAGGGTGTTCCCCTGTGTGTCACAGTTTTCTGTGCTTCAGAGGATTTTCAATGGCTGTGACCACGTCCAACGGGCTTCTGGGTGGACTTGAACCACCAACCTTAAGGTTAGAAGTCAAGCTTAACCATTTGTGTCTTCCAGGTATCCTGATAGGCCAAAAGGCTCCAGACACTGCTGAATATACCCCAGTGGACAGACTTGTCCCCAGTTAAGGCCCCGTGATCTGTTTCTACCCACCTGACTGCTTGCTCACCGTGTGACAGCAGCTTTCTCTGACGGCAGGTTCATCTCCTTACTGTTGTTTCTTTGGTGTTCTTTATTTCATGACTGCAGTTACCCCTCTCCCCAAAGTAATTTTAACAACAAGACTTTATCACGTGGTTACTTCCTATTGATCATTTTCGTCCTAGGCCCCCCTGAATCCCTTCCTTAGAAGTCGCCCCCTCCCTAGTCTCTTGTATCTTGTTATGTGCCATCAAGGTGATATTGACTCACAGGAACTGGTAGAACAGCATCACAGTGTTCTTGAAGCTGTAAATCTTTACAGAAGCAGACAGCCTCCTCTTTCTCCTATGGAGAAGCTAGTGGGTTCAAACTGCTGACCTTTTGGTTAACTATTATGCCACCAGACTTCCTCACTCCACAAATATCTGAAGCATCTCAAAACAAATGAGACAGATGTACATGTTTATGTCCTCTTCAGTTTAATGCATGGAGAGATTTTGGAATTCCATTCATTCATTGTTGCACCCTTCTCCCCGCACAAACACCCTCCCCCCGTTTGCTTCTCTCCCTGAAAAGCAAAAGAGGTCCAACTTCTTATTGTGATTTGGTGTAAGTTTGCAGAGGAAACTGGCATTCTGTTCAGCCGCCCATCCGTGCTTTGTTTTATGACATTAATTACAGTCTTCACACTGGATCATCACTCCTCCCACTCCCTCTCTGTGGCTCTCATTTTCATACATCCTTTTCTCCTCTCCCTTCCTACCTTCTAAATTTTATCCTCAAGCCAATGCTGCCCTGATCTGTAGGTCACTTGTAAGAAGCCCTGATGGCTTGTAGGTTAAATTCCGTTCCATCAGCTGCTCTGTAAGAGAAGGTGAAGCTGTTTCCTCTCATGGAGACTTAATGTCTTGGCAACCTGGTGGATGGGTGCCATGAGTTGGACTTGGTTCAACAACAGGGGTTTGGTTTGAGGTGGCTCACTTTTCAAGGATGTGACACATGCGGACACCCACACGTGCTTTGTGAGTCACCCCAGTCAATGACTCAGCATTCCCCACCCCCAACACCCCCTCCATCCCTCTACCCCACTATTGCTGTGCTGGAAAGGAGCCCTGGTGGTGTAGGGGCTGAGTGCTCAGCCTGAGCCCACCAGCCGCTCCTCAGGACAAAGATGTGTCAAGCTGTGTCCCTAAAGCTCACAGCCTGGAAAGCCTACGGGATCATCCTGTTCTGTCCTCACAGAGTTACTCACAGAGTTGGAACGCACTTGAAGGCCTGGGGGGGTGAGGTCTGTATTAGGCATTTTGCTGGGTCCTGTATATAAAGCAGAGAACAAATGCAAAGTGAGCTCGGGGGAATGGAATATAATTGCAATTTAATCTGCATTAATTGAGGGCCCAGGGTGACGCTGAGGCTCCGCTTGTGCTGCATCATTTACTGTGAATGGCCGTCCTGTGGGGTGGCTATTATCTCTCACATTTGGCTGCTGAGAACACTGAGGTTTGGAGCAGTCCAAGCACTCAGCCAAGGTCATGTGCCCAGTAAGGGGGTGGTAGCATTAAGTCTAGAATAGAGACCTTCTAACTCTTTCTGCTTGGTGCACTGCCTCCTGTGGGGCTGACCCTTAGTTTCATTGAGATTTTAAACATTGTTATTGTTACCTTTTACTGTGATTTTGAGTGAAACTTTACAAAACTTACTGGTTTTCCATTCAAATACACCTGCACGTTTTCTTTTATATCTTTATTTACAATGCCCATAATGTAGCTGCATTTATCCCACTTCTTCCCTGTGATTCTCATTTCCATTAATCCTTTTATCCTACCTCTTCCTGCCTTCTGGGCTTTATTCCCTTTTGACTTGGTGTGAGATTATTCTATGGAATGAATGTCTCACTGGCATTTATTGTTTTTCTTAAGTTGTTATTGTTATGTGCTGTCCAACCAGAAATGACTCATAGCTGACCCTCCAGTGAGTTTTCTGAGGCTCTAAATGGTATATGACGAGATTGCTCATCTTTCTGCCTTGGAGCAGCTGGTGGATTGAAACCTCCTACCTTTGGGTTGGCAGCACAACTCCTTACCCACTAGGCCACCAGAGTTCATCTTCTATGTCTGTCAGTTGTCTGGCTGTTAAGTTAAGCCAGGAGGGCAAGCTTTGCTCCAGTTTAGAAGGGTAACTACAAGGATAGTCTTGGGGCTTCCACCATTCTCTGTCAGACCAGCAGGCCGGAACATTATGTGGTTTGGAGTCTTGTTCCACATTTTTTTCGCTTGTTCAGAACCTTCTGTTTTGATCCCTCAGCAAAGAATGCTGGGCACCATCTAGCTTTTCCGATCTCAAGGTCATGGAGCTCACATGGTCCACTAATCCTCTGGACTAATTGTTTCTGCCCATCTTTGCTTATCTTCCCTTTTTTTAGTTTCAGACAGAGAAAAGACCGAGAGTTGCACCTTAGGCAACTCCTTGCAAGTTTTGAGGACCTCAGTCACTACTCATCAAAGTAGGATGTACTTTGCCTTTGTAGACTATGTCAGAGCCTCTTTGAGAGACTTTGTTTAAGGGCTGGCAATTGAACACTTAGCTGCAGGCCAGGGTCCTGAGGATGTTCCCAGTGGGGAGTCCCGTCTAGATTCCTCATGTATTTGGATGCTTCCTGTGATTGTGGGGTACCTCCTACAATCATGAGGTGCCTCCTGTGTGCCTGGCACTGTGCCACAGGAGCAAGCTAGACCAAGTCTTTGTGCTTGTGTTGTGGTTCAATAGAGGCCCTTTAGAAGACATGGCCATGCTCAACCCCAAGACCTGTGAAATGACCTTACTTGAAACAGGGACTTTGCGGAGGTGATTAAATTAAAGCTGTCAAGAGAAGTTCATCCTGGAGTATTCAGTGGGCCCTGGATCTGATGGCACATACCTTTACAGGAACAGAAGAGACGATACAGTAGAATAGGCTACATGAGGACAAAGATTGGTGTGACGGAGCTACAAGCCAAGGATGTGTCTTGAGCCATCAGAATCTTGGAAGAGACAAAGAAGAAATTCTTCCCTACAGTCTCTATGGGAAGCACGGTCCTCTCTCATCTTGACTTTGAACTTGGCCTCCAGAATGGGAAGAGAATGCATTTCTGTTGTTTTAAGCCAACTACTCTGTGGCCATTTGTTGCATCAACCACAGGAAACCAGTTCCTTCCATTAGATAATCCTATTGAGAATGCAGACGAGAGTTGGTGATGAGATGACCCCAGTGGCGTGTTACTGGAGGAGAAACTCTCCTGCCCTGTCAGAATGACACAAGCAGATTCCCCTGTGGAAGACCCTGAAACAAATGCAGTTCTGTCTACCAGTCCCAAACTTTCAGCTGCTTTAAAAAAAAAAAGGCAGTGAGCAAGTCAGCAGGGTAATTAAACTGAGACAGGCAGTCAGGTCGCTCCGGGCAGTCAGAGAAAAGGTGTCAGCAGCCTCAGGTTTGATCATTAACGTCCAAGAACTCCTCAGTCCTTCCGGCTTCAACAAACATTTACAGTGTGTGTGCTTGGTGGGAGGTCCAATGCTGGGCATTGCAGATCTGAGGAGGGGTACCATACAGCCCCAGCCCCAAGATGGGGGATTCAGAATTGCTTGTTGTCCTTTAGTTGGCGCATGGTTGATTCTGACTCATGTCTGATGGGGTGCGTGGTCAGAGACAGACCTGACCGATTGATGAAGGTGATGGCATACTTCTGTTTATTGTGATTCTTCCGATCCATGGCGACCCCATGGACAGTAGAACAAAATGTGACCCAATCCTTCACCCTTCCATCCATGTGATCAGCTGCTGCTCAGACCATTGTAATCCATAGAGGTTTTCTCTGGCTGAATTTTGGACACAGATTGCCTGGCCTTGCTTCCTAGTCTCTTAGTCTGGAGGCTCTGCTGAAAACCTCAGCATGATAGCCGTACAAAGGCTTCTGATGAGTGATGGCTGCTCATGAGATTCATGGCCAAGAATCAAACCCAGGTCTCCCAGACAGAAGGCAAGAAGTCCATCACTGCACCACCAAACCTCACTTCTATCTGCAGCTGTTGGTAAATAGCTGTTAAACTCAACCCCTAAGTGCCAGCTGATCGCCTTGGCTTCTCTAACCCCACAGCCGCATGGAACACTGTACTGTTCAGAAACCAAGGGCTATTCCAGGGAGCTGCCTCTGTGCTTCAGCCCAGATTCTGTTCTGCCTGGTCAGCGTCCTCCCTGTGCTGTGTGTCCTGTGTTTGGAGTAGCATCCTTGGTTGGACCTCAGTGCCGAGAGAACAAAGGGCTGCCTTTGAACCTGCCTGTCTCCACAATTTCGATTCTGCTCATCATCTTGAAAGGTGCTCTGAAGGTACAATGTCTGTGCTCAGCTCTGAAGAAAAAAACTTAAAGGAGTCAACCCACCAGCTACTCCGCAGGAGAAAAGACCTGGCAATCTGCCCCAGTACAGATTACAGCCTGGGAACTCCATGGGGCAGTTCAGCTGTCTGTCCTCCAGAGTGAAAAGGAGTCTGAATGGCTCAACTGACAGCAGCAAAACCATCTTAAAATTGCATGCTTGAGGTGCAAGGATGGTATGTAAGGGGGAGGCAGTTCTCTCAGTGTCACGTCATGAGCCTTAAAGGCCTCAAAGGTATCATAAGTGCCCATAAAGGCACCTGGAGAGAGTTCTGGAACCTAGACCAGAACACCCCTGCCAAGGCTTAAAGGACAAAGTATGGCACCAAGGGTCAGGAGCTGGGGACAGAAGATAGGTCAGATCTGTGGGTGCAAGTAAGGTGGTTCAGAGCAGATTCCTAACTCTAATGCCCTCAGGGCCAGCCAGGCAAGCCAATCAGCAAGTCAGCCAAACCTCAGCCCAATCCTTATGGTTGTTAAGTACTGTCCAGTCAGAACTGCCCTAGAGCCGACCCACAAGTGGGTTTCAGCACATAGGAGGAGGTTTCTCATCTTTCTCACATGGACAAGTTGGTGGATTCAAACCGTGTGCCTTTGGGTTGGCATATTTATACCAGCCTGATAATGGGCACAGACTTAATGCTCAGCCATAATGCCCTCCCAAAAGTCATTTCTAAAATTCTTGCTGACAAGGAGAACATTTTCCTGGTGGGTCGGGTTCTGGTCCTTGGGCATGATAGGCATGTACTATAGAGGGAGTGGTTTGTTGGGTTTTTTTTGTTTTTTGGTTTTTTTAAAAATCTTTCTTGAGTTTTCTCTATGAGGCCAGTTGATGTTGTCAAAGGTTTCCTTTTACTTGGCTCCACAATCAGCGCCCATGAAAGCAGAAGTCAAGGAATCAAATGATGCAGGGCATTGGGGAAATATGCTGCCAAGGACTTCTTTAAAGTACTAAAGAGCAAGGATGTCACTTTGAAGACTAAGGTGTATCTGACCCAAGACATTTGCCATTTGCCTCATGTGTATTTGAAAGTTAGAAAGTTAATAAGGGAGGCAATAGAATAATTGACTCCTTCAAGTTGTGGTGTTGGCAAAGAATAGTGAAGACACCATCGACTGCCAAAAGAATAAATTGTTCTTCTGAAGAGTAGCTGGTAGATTTGAACTGTTTACCTTCTGGTTAGCAGCCCAACAAATAAAAAAACTTCATATATATTATATTATCTAATATGTGTATTGAGGGATATAGGTTTCTCTAACAGCAATGGTTCCCACAGTTTCAGAGGCTGGGAAGTTCCAGATGCATGGGTCAGATGTCATACTGGAGGCTTCTTCTGACTCACAAAGTTTCAGGGGCTAAAAGCTCCAAGATTGGTTAGCAAGATAGTAGGCTGCTAGCTCATGAGCTGCAGCAGGCAAGGAATCCCAAGACCAGTAGGCAATATGGTAGGTTGATGCCCAAGAACCAAAGGTCAAATGATGAGAGCCAGATGCAGGATCCAAAGTGAGTAAAAAGCTAGAGAGCTTTGCCAAAATGTCTGTATATAATTGATGCAAGCCATACCTCCAAGGAGATTCAGCTGATTGGCTGTTCATAGCAGATCTCATGATGAATGGAAGTGATTACGTCAGGTCTCATTAACAGGGATGTCTGCTACGTTATTACAGGACTGCCCAAACATGCCACAATTGCCATCCAGGGAATCATGGCCCAGCCAAGCTGACACACAGCCTTAAACTTCACCTGCCTACTATCTGCTGGACTCTTGACAAAGTTTGCCCCCACTAATGCTAACTAATCCCTACAACAGCTATTTTTAAAAAATTGTGATTTTAACGAAAGTTTAAAGAAAAGATTTTTTTTTTCATTCATTGTTCCACATTTTCCTCCCTACCCTCCCTCAGTTTTTGGGTTTTTTTTGTTTGTTTGTTTGTTTGTTTCATTCATTCTGTTGCACAATGCAATGCACCTCTTATTCTGGACTGTTATCATACAGCCTAATTATATATTCCTTATAAACAATTCTTTCCTTCAGCTGTTCCAATGCAGTGTTCATTATCTATCCTTTCTTTGCTTAATTTGCCTCTAACCCCCGTGTTAGTTCTGTTTTATAACAGTGGTGTCAGACAGTATTTGTCCTTTAGTGGCTGAGTTATTTCACTCAGCATAATGTCCTCTAGGATCACCCATGTTGTGTAATATTTAGTATGTTCCTTGTTTTTCCATGCTGCATAGTATTCCATTGTGTGAATATACCATAGTTTTTATATTCATTCATTTGTTGACAGGCCCTTGGGTTCCTTCCATCTCTTTGCTATTGTGAATAATGCAGCAATTAAACATGGATATGCATGTTGTTGTTGTTGTTGTTATATGCCCTTGAGTCGTTTGCGACTCATAGCGACCCCATGTACAACAGCCCTAAACCCTCCTCTATCCTGTGCCAATCGCATTGCCTGTGACACACCCATCCCAATTACCCCAGTCACTGAATCAATCCACCTCATACAGGGTCTTCCCCTCCTGCGCCGTTCCTCTACTCTACCCAGCATGATGTCCCTCTCCAAAGACCTCTCTCTCCTTACAACATGTCCAAAGTATGTCAGACGAAGCCCCAGAATCCTTGCCTCCAAGGAGTAGCCTGGCTTAACCCTCTCTAGGATGAATCTGTTTTCTTGGCAGTCCATGGTACATTCAATACTCTTCTCCAGCACCACAGCTCAAAGGCGTCAATTCTCCTTCTGTCCTCCCTAGTCATTGTCCAGCTCTCTGATGCATAACAAGTGATTGCAAAGACCATGGCCTGTATCAGGCGCATCTTGGGTGTGTGTGTGTGTGTGTGTGTGTGTATGTTTGGGTGACCGCTCTGCTTCTTTAGGGTCTATTCCTAGTAGTGGGATTGCTGGGTAAATGGTTTTTCTATTTCCAGCTTTTTGAAAAAGCTGCCTTCCATAGTGGTTGCTCCATTTTATACTCTCATCAATAGTGAATAAGGGTTTGAATCTCTCCACAACCTTACCAGCATTAGTTGTTTGCTGGTCTGTTGAACTTTGCTGTTGTTATTGGGATGAGATGATACCCCATAGTTGTTTTTCTACCATTTCTTAACTGCATGTATTATGAATCCCTGGGAGGACACTCTGGGTGGCATAGTGGTAAGAAACTGTGCTATAATTCCAAAGGCATGCAGTTCAAATCCACCAGCTGCCCCACAGGAGAAGGATGGGCTGTCTCCTCAAATGCAATCTGCTGCCTTTGGAAACTTGCTGGAGGGTCAGCTGTGAGTTGGTCCCAACTCAATGCCACCCAACCGTAATGAATTCCCACGTGATACAAATGGTAAAGTGCTGATGACCAGTGAAAAGGCAACACTAGGCGGTTTGAATTTGCTCCAGAGTCAACCCACTGGACAGAAAGGCCAAGCGATCTGCTTCTGAAAGAGCAGAGCTCTGAATCCCCTGTGGAGTCATTCTACTCTGCACACGGGGTTGTTATGACTGCGCAGCAGTGAACGTGCTATGCCAAGGACAGGCAAGTGTATTCTTTCAAATAGTAACAGCAACACAGATTGATCCCTTACTAAGTGCCAAGCACGTGCTGGGCGCTTTGTGAGTGTTAGTGTAATTAAGTGTAGTTAAGTCGCCAGCAGAAGAAGAATTGATGCATTTTGAATTATGGGGTTGGCAAGGAATAGTGCATATATCATGGACTGCCAAAAGAACGAACAAATCTGTCTTCAAGAAAGTGCAGCCAGAATCCTCTTTAGATGAGAGAGGATGGTGAGACTTCATCTCACATTCTTTGGAGACATTATCAGGAGGGATTGGCCCCTGGGGAAGGACACCATGCTTACTAGTAGAGGGTCAGCAAAAACAAGAGGAGGACCCTCAACAAGATGGACTGACACAAGGGCAGCAACAGTTGTGGGAATGGACCAGGCAGTACTTCATTCTGTAGTTCACAGGGCCAGTATGGGTTGGGACTGACTTGACAGCATCTAATGATGACAAATTGGCAGTGAACTTCAGACTAAAGACTGTCGCTGTCTCCTATCTTAGCTACCTAATGCCACTAAAATAGATATATCACAAGTGGATAACTTTAATGAATGTATTTATTCTCTTTGGTAGCTTAGGGATAAAGAATTGCATTGTCAGCCCAAAGTCTAGCTGTTTCAATGCACCAGTTGCTTTACTGGAGAAAGATGGGCTGTCTCCTCCCATGCAATTGACTGTCTCTGAAAACCTGCTGGAGAGTCAGCTACGAATCAGTTCCAGCTCAAGGGGACACAATAAGAAAAACAACTACGTTTCACTCACTCACTCACTCACTCACTCACTCACTCACTCACCTATAACCATTGAGTCGGAATCAATTCATAGCTGACCCTCCATTGGGTTTCTCAGACTGTAAATTCCACTGGAGGTGATTGCCCCCTTAATCTTTTGAGGAGCCTCTGCTCAATTCAAACCACCAGAGACATTCAGCCTTTGGATCAGCAGCACAGCTCCCTGTGGGCTGTACCACGAGATTTCCCTTCTATAGTTTAGGAGTCCAAATCCAGCTCCTATTTATGGTGCAGAGTGCCTGTTTCTTTTAGGGTCTGTGAGCCAGTGTTCCCTTGTCAGCGTGGAGGAAGGGTCCAGAGAGACACACTCCACTCCTGGACATTCTTTCTCAGTGATACTGAGGATCGTATCCTCTGCCTCCTCTTGACTTGCTTTCTCTACTTTTATCTCTGCTGAGATTAGAAGGTATTACTGTCCACACCCTAGTGGAGCTCCCCTTACACCTGCTCAGGGCTGGGATGAGATTAGAGTGTTGCAACCTACCCTTAATCCTACTGCAACTATTTGGTTTATCAGATCATGGGGGATTGTTACATAGTTTACATTAGTTCATTATATAGATGTTTGTGGAGGATGTACAATTCAGTCTGTGACACCCCTTCATACTGATGGAGAGCAAGGCTACATAACACACCCACCCAATGAGTACTAGAGTGGGGTCTTGAACTTGCCCAGTCAGAGTCTAAAACAGCTCCTTTCAGTTATTTATTAATTCTCAAAGCACCCCTGTCTCTAGTCATTCTTCAACCCATTTTGTGGAGATTCCAGTTGAAGTCCTGAGAGGTTTTCATTGTCACTGTTACTCTGTGGGTATCATGGGCCCAGCAATGAGTTGCCCACCTCCCCTGCAAAATAAAAAATTGTTGAAAGCGTCCAGAAACTATCCTTGCTTAAAATGTTTTATTTTGTTTTCCATTGGCCTTTTGGCCTTGCTTTTGAGTTTTGAAAGAGATGGAATTACAATGTTATTTATCTTGATTACTACACTTTTTTTTTTTTTGGCACCCCTTACCTTTTGCCTGGAGCCAGTTCCTTACCTCACCCTGGCCCTGACCCTGTAGGGCTTTCTCTCAAAGCTGCCTTTTATTAAGAGTTCACTGTGTGCCAGACACTCTCCCAGGCTCTGTGGGATGACCCAGCAAGCAAAGCTAAGCATGGGTTTACTGGCACTTATATGTTACAGTGGAAAAATAGCTTAGGTGGCCTTGTGCTGAGAAGCTGTGCTGCAATCTCGAAGGCACGAGGTTTGAATCCAGCAGCTCCTCTGTGAGTGAAAGATGGACAGTCTCCTCCCTTGGGCGTTACTGCCTCTGACGACCCACTGGAGAGTCAGCTATGAGTTGGTTCTCACTTGTTGGTACTCAACACCACCACCGCTGTCTCAGAGGTCCTGCTTCTAGCTCTGTCTCGGGTCTTCCTCTCTACCAAACAACAGCATCTTCCTACAGAATCAGAGCCTCTTGCAATCCACAACAGGGACTCTGGTGACCTACTGTGTAGGGAGATGCCCTGCTAAACCACAGGTGGAGTCCAGGGGTTCGAATCCACCAGCATCTCTGCAGGAGACAGATCCAGGATCTCCTAAGCTATTTACAGCTTGGGAGGCCCAATGGAGGGTTGGTTCTGAGTCCGCCCAATCTCACAGGCAATGAATTTTTCGAGTGACAGGGACTAGTATCCAGTAAGCAAGGGAAGCATGATTTACCTTGTACTGTTTTTATTTCTTTATCTTTAATGTTGTGCATAGGGTTTTCAGAGGCCTGCTATTTCAGAAGTGGGTGGCCAATCCTTCTTCCTAGTCTGTCTTAATCTGAATGTTCAGATTTAGAGGAGTATCTGACAGACAGCAATTTGTGGGGCAGTTAAAGATAAATCCCTTATTGTGGGGGTAAACGTTAGTTAAAGTGTTGATCCCACCCTTAGCCCAGTGCCATTACCCACTTGCTTCCCAGCTCCACCCTCCACCAGGATAATCCTTGCTTGCTGAAACTGAGGAGGACCTCATGCACTTGCTGCGAAGGGTCAAGGACTGCAGCCTTCAGTATGGACTAAGGCTCAACGTCAAGAAGACAAAGATTCTCGCCACTGGACCAATTGGCAGCGTCAAGATGGATGATGAAGAGATTGAGAGTGTTCACAGCTTCACTTTGCTCGGCTCCACAGTTAACACTCTTGGTACCAGCAGTCAGGAAATCAAAAAGCGTATCGCGATGGGAAAGTCTGCCGTTAGGGACCTCTCAAACGTACTCAGGAGCAACAGTGTCTCTCTGGAGACTAAGGTGCGCCTGATACAGGTCATGGTATTTGCAATCGCTTGTTATGCATCAGAGAGTTGGACAATGACTAGGGAGGACAGAAGGAGAGTGGATGCTTTTGAGCTGTGGTGCTGGAGAAGGGTACTGAATGTACCCTGGACTGCCAGGAAAACAAACAGATCCATCTTGGAGAGGATTAAACCAAGCTGCTCCTTGGAAGCAAGGATTCTGGGGCTTCATCTGACATACTTTGGACGTGTTGCCAGGAGGGACGGGTCCTTGGAGAGGGACATCATGCTTGGGAGGGTGGAGGGACAGCGCAGGAGGGGAAGACCCTCTATGAGATGGATTGATTCGGTGACTGGGGTAATCGGGATGGGTGTGTCAGAGGCGGTGCGGTTGGCGCAGGATAGAGCAGGGTTTAGAGCTGTTGTGCATAGGGTCACCATGAGTCGGAAACAACTCGATGGCACATAACAACACAACAACATCTTTAATGTGCTGAAATTGTTCATGACAATGAAATGTTTAATTAAGCACAAATAAACTCGTGATTACCTTGTATACAGGGTACTCTGTCTCTGGTACGAGAACTTTGTTCTCAATTCATCCCCCACCAGATACACACACGCACACACCCGCACCGGCCCCCTGCAGGTGTGCCTTATCGCCTGCCAACAGACTTGGGCTCCAGGTGGACAGCTTGGTTTTAAGATCACTCGTAGGAGCTGGAACTTGAACCCAGCCAAGTCTCCTCAAAGGAGGTCGTGCACTCGCTGCGCAGGGAGGAGCCCAAGCACAGATGTGGACTGTCTATCGCCAAGTGTGGGGAATTCCTG
This sequence comes from Elephantulus edwardii, assembly GCF_000299155.1. NCBI lineage: Eukaryota > Metazoa > Chordata > Mammalia > Macroscelidea > Macroscelididae > Elephantulus > Elephantulus edwardii. Next base: position 2,238,236 of record NW_006399839.1, on the reverse strand, counting down.
CAGGGTGTGGGAGATGGGATCTGATGACCTGCAGTTCCCAGCAACGATTCCAGCTCTGTGCAATCTCCGTTGTTTGCTAAGAGATGCCTGGTGACTCTAGGCCGCTCCACACAGGAACCAGCTCCCCGGGGTCCTGGGCCCAGAAGTGGGAGAGCCCCGCGGGGACCTTGGTGACAGCTGTGTGTGCAGGGGCACTGGGGCAAAGGGACGTGGCAGGCCTGGCGCCTGGGACCTGTCTGGCTCACTATTGCGCGGGAGAAGCCCATGTGGGGAGAGGCGTTGCATTGCGAAAAAGCTGTTGGTAATAAGTGGAATTGGGTTTTAATGGGGTTCGCACAGATAGAACAAAAATCAAATTAGGGCCTAATCGGCATGCATAGGGAGGTGGCGGCGTGCAGCGGCCCGCTGGAAAGGAGCAGGGAAGGTTCCCAGAGAGACCCTGGGTTGGATCTGCAGGTGATTGGGACCCCCTCCAGAGAGGATGAGCCCCCCTGCCCTTCCCTGCATGTGGCTGGGAGATCCGCACAGACTGGGAATGAGCAAACCACGAAGGCCTCACCTGGCATGCAGGGCCTGGGCGCAGAGATGTCATGCAGCCGAGCCTCTGCCCGGCTCCTGGGAAATGCGTAAAGCCCCCTGGCCTAGTGATAAGGAGCTGCGCTGCCAACCCAGAAACACGCAGTTCAAGTCTACCAGCCGCTGTCCTGTGCAGTTTACAGCCTCTGCAAAACCCCAGGAGGGTCGGCGCGAGGGCTTTTAACAGCAGTGATTGAGGATTTTAAAAGGTAGAGAGGGAAGGAAGGAAGGAAGGTCACGGAGAAAGTGGGGACAGAAAGGGGGAAAAGGAGACAAGAACCCAGTGTCTTATATATTATATGTAAGATTGTATGTATTAATTGTATACTATAATATTAGGGCACTCTGGTGGCCTCATGGCAAGAAGCTGTGCTTCAATCCCGAAGGCACATGGTTCAAGGCCACCAGCTGCTCTGTGGGAGAAAGATGGGCAGTCTCCTCTCGTGCAATTAACTGTCTTTTGAAAATCCACCAGAAGGTCAGCTATGGGTCAGTTCCTACTCCATGGCCCACAACAACAATATAATATTATATATTAATTGTTGTTGTTGTTATTGTTAATTGCCGTCTAGTCATAGGCAACTCATAGCAACTCTGTGAATGAAAGACCTGAACACTTTAACTTTCATTGTTTTTTTCCAAGTTCATAGAATTTCTGGAGGCAAGCTATTTCAGAAGTGGATGCCACTCCTGTTTCCAAGCTTGTTTTAATAATTGTAACACTGAGCACGGATTGAAACCAGAAGGGCACATGGATTTATATCCTGAGTCCTGTGAGGTATTCCTATCTGCCCTTGTACAGCAGAGGATGGGTTTACAGGCAGATCTAGAGCGCTGTGTGTTCAGTCCTGTCTCTTTCTTTAAGTTCGAATTGTACATAATTGGGATGGTTAGATAGCTAGATATCTAAGGATATTATTGTGTGCCTTTCTATGCATAAAAAAGAATTAAACCCTTTCAGGTACACTAATACATATTTAACACAATAATATAGTAGTAATAAGAAAAAGAATGTAGGACCCATTTATTATATAGTACTTGGAATTTTTAATATAATAAGCCTAACGGAATTGGTTTGTAACTAGGGGTTATGTGTATGTTAGACAACCTGCAGCTACTCGAAGTGGGGCAGACACTCAAACCCAGGACTGACTGACCCCGGAGTTAATGCTTTGCATCTATTTCTGCTGCACACCAAAGAGAATTATTACCTTTTTGAGTGTTTCCACTTGAAACCCACAATCTTTTGTATTTCCCCAAAGCGTTTCCAGCCCCACTCTTCAGTAAAAAAAAAAAAAAATATTTATTGAGCCCTTCTGCCTGCCCAGAACACTAAAAGATATAAAGTCTTACAAATATATGGCATTAAACCAGATCGTGGTAGAATTAGCAAATGGCATTACTGTTGGGGTTATTGCAACATTTTTATCAAAGACTGATAATGCATGGATTTTCTTCTCACAGTGTGAAAAGCTGCAAGGTGTGTTTCTTCCCAAGGGGTTTGTACTGTGTCAGATAGTACTTACATCTTGCCATATTTCCCTAGATTGTCCTCAGAAGTCCTGCCTATCTACCAATCACATGAGACCTGAGCCAGAATATAATCTTAGTATTTGGGAACAGAAATCAGGAGCACCCAAGGCACTCAAAAATTTCCAGAGCTAAGCTGAGCAGTGGTATGAATGAATGATTATATATGTTAACACTCCCTTCTCAGGTGTAGCTCCAAACTCAAACCAAACCCACTTAGAGCATTTCTGATTGACAGTGACGTTGTTGGACAGAGTACAGCTGTCCCAAAGGGTTGTCAAAGCTCTGAATCTTTACGCAATCAGATCGCCACACCTTTCTCTTGCCAAGTATGTTTATTCTTCATAGAATTCTTCACAGGAGACAATGACGAGCAGTCTTTTCCAGCGTGATTTACAGCCTCTGAAAACCCACAGGAGCGTCAACTACGAGTGGGTTCCAACTTGATAGCAATCTGTTCAGCCGAGTTGATTTTAAAATCAGAGGAAATGCAATGACCGACCCAAGGTCACACAGTGAGTCTGTGGGAGAATAGTATGCAAGCGTAGGCCTGTCTGACTTCAGATTGCACCTTTTCCCCCCAAGGAGCTATGCCCAGGGGGTTAACCAGGCAACCAGGTCATCCATTCCAGAAGCAGCAAGGATTATCATGTGAGCATCCCCAGTAGCTGAGTAGTAGGATGCCTTACCTGCGTCAACACAGTAGACCTTTTTCCTTTTGGAGTCAGACTAGCTTGAGGGAAGCTTGGGACACCCAGTACTGACCGTTTCACAGCTGGCTTGACGCCTTGATCCACTTCCGGTGACGCTGGTCTCTCTTGGTGGTGGCTTCCTGGAGACATTTTAGGGCAATGGTTTCCAAACTGTATTCCATAAAATGCAGTGTTCAGGGTAGCCAGCTCTGTGCAGGTGCTCCAGTGTGAGCAACACGCCAGCCCCTAAGCACATGTCCAGTGGTTTGAATCCACCACCTGCTCCACAGGAGGAAGAGAGGCAGTCTTCTGTAAAGATTTACAGCCTTGGAAGCCCATGAAGGGTCCCTGTGAGGGGAAGCGACTTGAGAGTAGTGGGTTGGTTTGTGGGTTTTGGTAAAGTGCAGGTGGAAGCTCTCAGCGGCTTGAAACCCACCAGCCTCTCCCCTGGGGAGGAAGGTGTGTCAATCTGCATCCATACACTCCCCGGTTCTTTTCTGTCCTGCAGGGTCACGGTGAGCCAGAATTGACCTGAGTGTAACAAGTTTAGGTGAACAAATGACCAGGAGATATTTATGAAATAAGATTTTTTTTTTTAACTTTCTGACTTTTAAGAGCTTTTGCCACACCATGTACATGTGAATCTCCAAGAAACATTTCCCAAACTCATTTAATCCCGGATCATTGTATGAGAAGGGGGTTCCACAGAACTCACTTTGGGAAACATGGCACAGGGCGTTTCAGCGCCCACCCACTCAGGCTTTCAGAACTCTGGCCTAGGTTGGTGGTAGAATTTATCCTCTGTTTTCTACCCACTGTCTCCTTTCACCAGGAGAGACATTTTAAAGTCCTTCACCTGCATAAAGCACTTCTAGCTGAACTCTAATTGTATGTGTTTTCCCAAAATATTTCTAGCCACATTTTTCAATACAAAATATTTGTTGAGCCTTTCTGCCTGCCCAGGACATTGTATGGGACCCAGAGACTTGGGAATATGTGACATTAAACTTAACAGTGTGTGTAACCTACTTGTCAGCAAATGATGGCGTTATTACTGGGGTTGCTGTTAACAATTGCTTTTACTTTGTTTATAATACCGTTGTTGTTATGTGCTGTTGAGTCGCTTGCAACTCATAGTGACCCTAAGTACAACAGCCCTAAACCCTGCTCTATCCCTTGCCAATCTTATTATCTCTGACATGTCTATCCCCATTACCCCAGTGACTGACTCAAGCCATCTCATCGAGGGTTTCCTCTCTTGCGCTGTCCCTTCACCCTCCCAAGCATGATGTTCCTCTCCAAGGACTGGTCCCTCCTTGCAACATGCCCAAAGTATGTCAGACGAAGCCTCAGAATCCTTGCCTCCAAGGAGCAGCCTGGCTTCACCCTCTCCAGAACGAACTTGTTTTTTCTCCAAGCAGTCCATGGTGTATATTCAATACTCTTCTCCAGCAAAGTATTACATTGGTTATAATACTTTTATTTTCATTATTGAACATTTTCTCCCCACTCCCCCAACCTACTTCATAATTACCAATTGCTTTTAGATCTGGCCTCTGCCTCCCACTCTTAATCTTAAAGTTGATGCAAAGGGATAAGCTGCCCACAGCCCACACTGTAACTTAACCACTTGGTACGTCTGTGACAAATGCCAACTGCAAACATTTTGGAAGTGCTAGGCTGTTGTCCCCAAGCACATCTTAAAATCGTTATTAGATTCTTAATTATAAAATTAATTTAATGCCCATTGTGAGAAAAAGAAATACTGGTGAAAGCAGGAATTAAAAAGCAAAAAGTTCAGACTACTTACTCCACCCACCCACCCTCTCTTTGAGGTGATCCCAGTCAGGGCAGAATGTACCCTTCCAGAATTTTCTATGCATAAACAAACATGTAAATGTGGGGTTTTCTTTCTACAAAAATTGGGTCAGAAGATACATACTGCACATAACCTACTTTTTTCTCCCCGCTAAACTATTCGCTGCAAAAGGAGATTTGGTGGCATAGTACAATGCATGTTAGGGTACTAAATGAAAGGTTGCCAGTTCAAGTTCACCAGCTGCTTGACAGGAAAGAGATGAGTAGACTCTCCCCGAAAGGATTTACAACCTCGGAAACTTGATGGGGGGAAGGGACCTGCAATCCACTTAATAGTAGTGGGTTTAACCTGTCTTATCTTCTTAATGAGGTAACATTCGTTCTTCCAGAAGTCTATTGACTTTGTTAACAATCAGGCTTTTAAACAAATATGCATCATAAATCTCTGTTTGTTTTTGTTGTTTCTTTGGATTGATCTCATATATCACAGAGTGAAATTGGTTATGAGGTTTATGAAAGCAGATTTTCAGGCTTGGTTCTTCCTTTGTGTAACTAGGAGGGCTTAAACCTCCAACTTTTGGTTGAGCAGTTGAGTACGCATTTCCAACCACCTAGGGACTTTGACCTTTTCTCGCTAACATAAGCCGGCCTACTTCTTCCACTTCTAGCTGTCCGCCTTCCCACAGATCCACTTCTATGGTGTGGGAAACTGGCTCAGTTCTGAACCCTCAAGCACTGAAAAAGGTGGGAAAACCCCACCTCATTGCCAGCAAGTTGATTCCAACTTGCAGTGACCTTTTAGAATAGAACAGCCCCATCTGATTTTTGTTTGATTGCTTTCTGTTTTATCTTTCAATCTTCCGTTTCCTTTAATGACCCCTATTCTCTCTGGAGGGCACGTCCAGGCAGCCTATCTGACTTTTTAAGGTTGTACAATGTTAACAGTGGTAAACCATTGTGCCTCTTCCATGGATTGGCTGGTGGATTTGAATTACTGACCTTTTGGTTAGCAGCCCAACACTTCACCCACTCTGCCACAAGTCTAAGGTAAGGTAAATAGCCAGCTCATCTATTAGACATCAACTGTGTGCCAACCATGTGTGTAGTATTTAGATGGGAGAAAAAGTATTTAGATGGGAGAAATGGCATAGTTAAAGGTGTGGAGGTGATAAGTCAGGTAGGTGGCCAGAGCTGGGTGTTGGGGATGCACCGCTTCACTTGTAATACCTGGGGGGCTAAGGGGTACCTGGCCTGAACCATAATATTTTCATGCAAACACGGGACAGTGAAAAAGGAAGCCCAAAGAAGAACTGATGTCTTTGAATCACGGTGTTGTAGAAAGGCCACTAAATAGACATAAACTGTCTCAAGAATGGGCACACTCATCTTGGAGAAAGAAGAAAGCAAAAAGCAAGGATGGTTAAGACTTCTTCTCACTTGATCTGAGCACACTATCTGGAAGGACCAATAGGACGTCGTGCATGGTAAAGTTGAGGGTCACTGAAAAGAGATAGACCTCCCTTCAAAGGTGGGTTGTCATGATAAGTGCAACAGGAGCTCCAAGAGAGCCACTTCCCTCCACAAGGGTGGCCCAAGTCCAGGTGATGTGTGGGCCTGTTGTGCATAAGGTGACCAGGTGTCAGAGTCAGCCCAGGGGCATCTAACATCCCAGGACACCACCTGTCCCACATCCCATGCTACACAGATACTACCATTCACCCGCCCACCACCACCATTCACTCGCTCCCCCCTTCATTTAAAAAGCTTTTAATATGACAGAGCAGAATGCTATAGCCAGAATGCTAAGCCCCAAAGTCAAATCCCTGTGGAGAGTCATCCCTCACCTTCTTTCCTCCTATGAACAAACACCATGACTGTCAAGTCCATCAGCCACTTTCGTAGTGGTTTCCGAGAGGCCCTTTGGGTTGGAGTCACTTGCTGAGTGAGACCCATTGGCATAGCAGCGGATGGTGAGATGGTGAGTTTGGCGGCACAGACGCATGGCGTATGTCACCGGCTACTTGTCATGCTCATTCACACGCTCAAGGGGTCATTTGCAGCTGCGATGAGCTGGTTAACGAGTATTTGTCACGCTCTCAGGAGTTGCTGAGGTGCAGCACTAGTGGCAGTTGGCGGGATTTTAATTGCAACAGCAAATATTTGTCCCAGTGGCAAAGGGACCAAGATTGGGGGGGGGGGTAGTGGCAGTGGGGCTTTCAGAGTTTTTCAGAAAGGCAGAAAACAGTTGCAAAGCAATTGTAATGTAATCAGTGTTCAGAGCGGAAGTCAGTTGCCCTGAGTGGCAGGCGTCCCTGAGCTGGGTGGAGGCTGCGGTCCTCCCTGAGTGCCAGCATCTGGTTCCCACAAGGAGGCCTGGAGACGCGGAAAAAGCCCCAGCCGCGCCTTTCTCCCGGCTCAGCAGATCTGCACAGAAGGCCTGGAATCAGCAGAATCCGCGGGCTCCTGGCTGCGGAGACTGGTGCACAGTGAATTTCAATTGTCTGTTCAGTTCCTCCAGTGGATCTTTATCATCTGTCACAGCGGCGATGCGTCCCGAGCCTGCCACTGTTGAGTCCATCCAGGCCGCATAAAGACCTCAGCAGCTCCACGTGGCCAAGGCCAGGCACCTTCCCAGAGACATGGCTGATTAAGTCAGGCGCCCTGGCCTCCCTCACCTGTTCTGGAACAGCACCAAGCCCACTCTCCTCTCTCTGGCCGTCGCTCACCCAATTGTTGATAGCTGCCTTCAAGTTGACGGCCACTCCCAGCGACCCAACCAATACCAGATGGAAACCTTGTCCTCTCCGTGCTGTGTTAATCTGTCTCACTGAGGGTTTTCCTCTCTTTTGCCGACTCCTCTGCCTTTCCCAGCATGATGTCTTTCTCTAAGGACCGGCACCCCTTGACAACATGCCCAAAGTATATGAGATAAAGGTCCACCCCCACCCATCCTTGCCTCTGAGAAGCACCCTGGTTACACTTGCACTCCTGGCCGTCCACCATATAGTCAACATTCTTCAACCACACACGAATTTAAAGGCATTGATGGCTCTTGGAGCTTCTTTATTCATTGTCTACCTTTTTTTACATGCATTAGAAATTGCTGAAGAGCAAGGATGTCAGCTTGAAAACTCCATGTGCCTCACCCTCGCCATGATATTTTCAGTTGCATGCTTGCCCACCTAGTTGCAAAGTCAAAACCTCAGGACTGTTGGATGGCTCCTTAGACCCGATTTATCCCAAGTCAGCAGGAAGCTGTGGAAAGGCATGGGGAGGATTCAGACCTGGGACCAGCTGATTCTGTTGCTGTGTCAGGAGGGAGACATTTGTACTCTCAGAACCAGTACAAACTGGATTCTAAAATCACCCCGGATTCTGAAGAAGGCAGGGTGATTTTTGTATCTCAGGGAGTTAGGTGGGCCAGTGTATTAGTCCTCTAGGGCTGCTGTGATGAAACACCGTCAGCTGGGTAATTTTAAATGACAGGAATGTATTGCCTCGCCATTCTGGGGGCTGGAGTGAGAATTTCGGGCGTCCACTTGACTTTATTCTCTCTGGAAGCTCCAGAGAGTCCTTTGTGTCTCCCCTGTCTTCTCCTGGGATTCCTTGGCTTATTCGTCATCACCTAGACATCTTCTCTGTCTGTCCCTCTGTGTCTTGTCTTCTATTTTATGAGGACTCTGCTCAGATTGGACCAGGACCCACTCTACTTGGATCTGACCTCTTGAGAAATGATAACATCTTCAGGTGATCTTTAAACAAGTGCACACATTCCAGGGCTGGCTCAGAACTTTAGTACAGTCTTTTGGACAGCACAATTTGATTCATAAGAAAGAGCCTGTGACTACTTTAGAATAGAATGTCCTATCTCAGTGACTAGGGTAATCGGGATGGGTGTGTCAGAGGCAATGAGATTGGCACAGGATAGAGCACGGTTTAGGGCTGTTGTACATAGGGTCGCTATGAGTTGCAAACGACTCGACGGCACATAACAACAACAACAATATCTCCAGCAACATCCACACCATTAGAACTTCTGACATCACAATGGTAGAGGCAGTAGTAACAACAGCTGTGCTGCTGTTAACTGCTGTCAGATGCAGTTCTGATTCACAGTCACCCTACAGTTATATGTGAGAATAGGACATGGCAGCTTATGAATGAAGCAATGCCAGGTCACACACCATCTTTAAAACCTTTGCCGTTTGATCTCATTGCCAAAGCACTGTGTCAACCCATCTTATTAAAGGTCTTCATTTTGCATTGACCCTCTGCTTTACCGAGTGTGATGTCCTTCACTGGTGCTGGTTTCTTCTGGGAACGTGTCTGAAGTATGTAAGATGAGGTCTCACGTCCTTATGTCTAAGGAGCATTTGACTGTGCTTCTCCTCAGACCAGTTTGTTCATTCGCTGGCAGTCCATGGTATACTCACTCAGTGCCCTACACCAATGCTAGCAGCAGTTGTTGTGTGCCATCGAATCAGAACCAGCCGTAGCTGACCCTGCAGCGGGTTTTCAGAGGCAGTAGATTAGACAGGAGGAGACAGCCCATCTTTCTCTTTTTGGAGCAGCTGGTGGATTCAAACTCTGTGTCTTTGAGATTGCAGCACAGCTCCTTACCACTAGGCCAGCGGGGCTCTCTCCGAACACTTTTAAGATGTCTTATTTGCTGTCATTGGTTGAATTGCACCCCTACTCCAAGATACACGCATGTAACTTGGCTTTAACAAAATAGAAATTCATGTGGAAACTACACACTCATCCCCCATGATCTGAAAAAACCAAATTGTTCTAAGAAAGGTCAACATGGAATACAATACCTGTTAAGCTTTGGGAGGGGAGCTCTGGTAGCCTGGAGGGGAAGGAGTTGCACTGCCAACTCAAAGGCAGACAGTTAAAATTCACCAGTCACTCGAATGGAGAAAGAAGGGCTGTCTCCTCCTGTGTGGTTTACAACCTCTTTCTGAAAACCCGCTGGAGGCTCAGCTGAGTCAGTTCTGACTCGATGACGGATAACAATAGAGTACTGAGGCACTCACCGAAGGGTGGGGGGACTGTTGGAATCTTGTTCATTGACTACAGCACAGGTGGGGTCACTGTGGCTGAGTAGAATTCTCCCCTTCTGTGCAGAACACCTGGGTTTCATTCCCAGGCTTGGTATCTCACGCACAGCCCCACCCGTCTGCCAGTGGTTTGTATATTGTTACGCTGTGAACGGGATTCAAAAGGGCTTCCACCTTAAGACCAATTTGGAAGAAAGGCCTGGCTATCCAGGTCTGCAAACCAGTCCGTGAAAACCCTGCCGTTCACAGCGGAATGGCCGCCAACTGATCACGTGGATGAAGTAGTTCACAAGTCAAGGTCAAGTAGATGGCAGCTTACAACAAAAACCCACTAGGTTAGGCTAGCTATGAGGGAAGCCAGATGAACAAGACCCTGCAGGCGCTCCTGCCACAAGCCAAGGCAGAAAGCAGGTGGGGGAATCGATAAAACAAAAGGTCCCTCAAGTACCAGTCAGTGAGAGCTGCAAACAGAAGCCCACAGGAGGGGAGAGTCTTCACAGGAAGTCATAACGGAGTGGCATTTTGCAGCATGCAGATGATTGCTGCCACCTGATCCTCGGGAAGAAGTAAGGATGGCACTGGCATGACAGAGTGCCTTCAGGGTGCGAGGTTCATGGCCAGACAGTGTCATTCGCTGTGGCTTAAACACAGAGTGGCTCAGAGAAAGGGATGTCAGAATCTGCTGGAAAAGACCCCCGAGGACTGTCGGTCCAGGCAAAGACAGCTGCAACCATGCCTTCGTTGTAAGCATCAGGGAGTCATCTGGTTAGGGAGCAAGGGAATGACAAGGTCTTATTTGTCACATGACAAAAGAGAAGATCCCAGTTCACTTTATGGCAAAGATAAGGTTGCTAAGGGCGCCCAGATGCCCATCAGCTGATGAATGGGTGAACGGAATGTTTGCTATTATTTCAGGGGGAATGAAGTCCTGAGACAGGCAACAGCAGAGTTCCCATGATAAAGCTCCATCTCACAGACTGCAGGCATGTTGCTAGGAGAGGCTATTCCGTGGAGAGGGATATCATGCTTGCAAAAGTGGAGGGTCAGCGGAAGAGAGGAAGACCCTCAGCCGGAAAGGTTGACACAGTGGCTGCAGCAATGGGCTCGAGTCTATCAGATGATGAGGGTGGCTGAGGACAGGGCAGGGTTCACAAGGCCTCTGTGGGTGTTCTTGACTTGATGGCACCTAACGACAACAGGCTATCATGTGTGAACCTTGAACACATTGTGCTGAGTGAAAGATGCCAGCGTGTCCTTCGCTCAGCGCAATGGGACTTAATGACCACGCAGCGTGTGATTCCATGGATAGAAAGTGTTCGCTCGCTCACCGTCATCGAGCCAACTCTGACTCGTGTGACCCTCTTTCGAGGTTTAACAGGAGGAGAGTGCTCATCGTTCTCCCTGGGAGAGGCCAATGGATTCGAACCGACAGAGGCACTTGGCCTTTTGGCTATCAGCAGAACATGCTTAGGTCCATAGAGACAGAGGGGGAGGAGTGATTGTTGGGGGCCAGGGGAAGGGCCAGGGCGGCTTGATTGCATGTAGGTACAGGGAGGGCTTCTTGGTGGGGTAATGAAATTCTTCTGCAATTAGATCTGAGCATAACTTTGTGAATAGACAAAAAGCCACTGAACAGTACACTTTAAAGGGATGGACTTTATGGTACATGAATTATATCTCAATAAAGTGGCTCTTTAAAAAAAGCAATATAACTGTGTTAAGTAAGAAATTTCTTTAAAAGATATCACCTGCAGTAAGCCCCCCACCCCCACCCCAGCAGGCTGCTCCTTCTCCCGTCATGCTCCTGCTCCTCCGTCCCCGGCTTTACAGATTTCGTACGTTCAGTGTCAGAGGGTATAATTTTATATTCTTTTTTTAGCTGAGCATTTCATCACAAACATTTGTCCACATTCCTACGAGGTCGCCGTAATTGTTTTCAGATCTGTGCTTCAGGAAGAGGAATGAATTCACTCAACAAATGTTTTCTGAGCACTTTTGTCCCAGGCACCGGACACAGTCCTCCCCTCCCTCCCTCCCTCTGCCTGCCGTTCTCAGGGAGTTTACGCTCTGGTGGGGGAGACAGGCAGCAGATAAAACAGTCCCAGTGAGGAGGACGAGATGAGCCCAGGCCCACCGAGAGAAGGACATGGAGGGTTACGGTGAAGAGGTGGGGCGTGGGGCAGAGATGCAGAGACGCAGACATGCAGAGCCCGTGAGGGTGGTGCAGGCAGGGCAGGGTTCAGCTCTGTGGTTCACAGGGTCGCTGTGGGTCATAGTCCACTTGATGACACTTAGGACCTTTATCTTTCACACGCTGGACATGTAACTAGGCAAGTCTAGTCCCTGGAACGAGACTTCATGCTTGGAAGGATGACGGGTCAGCAAAGGAGAGGCAGACTCCCGATGAGACAGGTTGACATGGTGACCTCAGCACTGGGCTCTAGTGTGTCAGAAATGATGAGGACGGCACAGGAAAGGGCAGGGTTCAGGTCAGCTGTTCATAGGGTCGCTGTGACTCATACTGGACTCCCCAGCACCCACCAACAACAATAACAACAGGGCAGAGGAGGCAGATTCCTTAGGAACAGAGGTGGCCTCCAAGCTGAGTCCTCAAGGAGGAGACGTCAGCTAGGTAAACATCACGATCCCAGGTGGTACAGTAGTTAAGCACCAGTCTGGGAACCAGAAGGTCAGCAGTTCAGTTCAGACCTACGAGCTAAGATGTGGCCATCTGCCCCTGTAAAGATTTACTGTCTTAGCAACACAGTGAGGCATTTCTGCTCTGTCCTGTGAAGTCGCCAGGAGTTCGAAGTGATTCTAAGGTGACAGTTGTTGTTGTTCTTTATGTTAAGTATCTGAGAGGAGGCATTCAAAGGAGAGAATACTGCAAATGCACAGGCTCTGAGGTGAGAGTGAATAGGACACATTTTGGGGACAAAGATAATTCAATAAGATGACAATACAGAGGGGTCACCACAAACACAAGTTGGCAGGGATCCTTGTGGAGCCCCAGCTGTCAAAGTCAAGCATTAGACCAGGTGCCAGAGGCCTCGTGCATCCTGGGCTTGTGGGTAATGCAGAGTCACACAGTACATTGGGGCCCAGGCCTCTGCTCAGAGCTCAAGCTTTCCTGGGAACCCCCGTGATTCCCAGCACAGCCACTTGCAGCCGCCCCCAGAGAGCCCTGGAGGCCTCCTGGCCCAGGCGAGGGTGTGGGCAGAGCCGGCAAGTGCCAACCTGACAGCTGATGGCAGCCCAGCCCCTCCCTGCCGCCCTCACCACCTGCACATCAAAGGGGCAGTGCTCCTGGCACATCCGTTTCCGCTGGGCCAAAACCCAGGGAGCTGGCGCCACACACCCAGCCGGACAGGGCCTCTCCCCGCACCTCCGGGTCGATCCGCCCAGCGCCGGGTTACAGCCCTGCCGCCTCTCCTGCGGGCTTGCTGCAAAGAGACCGAAGTAGGTCAGGCCCCTCGTTAAACTCTCCCAGCTCCCTGGTTTCTGCTCTGTAACACTCATTATTCAATTAGTTCTTTGGATTAATTACTCTGTTGCTATCTCCCCATTTGACTGTAAGCCCCACAGAGGCAGGGACTGTATGAACTCATAGTGTTTGGTATGTCCACAGGGAGCTCTGGTGGCCTTGTGGGTAAGGAGCTGTGCTTCCAGCACAAAGACGTGCGGTTCAAATCCACCAACAGCTGCACAGGAAAAAGACAGACATTCTCCTCCCATGTAATTTACGGCCTCTGGAAACCTGTTGTAGGGCCAACTATGGGTCAGTTCTGACTTGATGGTACCAAACAACAACGGAATCCATTAAGAGTGTTGATGTCACTCTGCTCAGCTATTGGTTAAGCACTCGGCTGCCAAGTGAAAGGTCGGCTGTTCGTATCCATCGGCTGGCCCTTGGGACAAAGCTGTGGCATTCTGCTTCCTTATGGAAGATTACAGACCTGGCATCTCTACAGGATGACTCTCTAGCTAACGAACGTCCAAACTGACACAGTGACAGTGGGTGTGGAGTGGGGTGGTCTGTCCACAGCCCCTAACAGCACTGTACAATATGGATTTGGGGTGGTTCCATGGCGGAATTCTCACTTTCCATGGGGGAGACCGGAGTTCTGTTCCTGGCCAGTACCTCTTGCCTGCATTCACCACTCATCTGTCAGTGGGGGCTCGGGTGCTGCCTTGATTCTAAGCAGTTTTCAGCAGAGCTTGCCTGCTAAGATAGGTGAGGAAGAAAAAGCTGGCAATCTCCTCCGGAAACTTGTTGTTGAGTCACGTTGAGTCAGGACCAACTCCTAGCAGACCCTCCAGTGAGTTTTCAAAGGCAATATATATTGCAAGGGAGGAGACTGCCCATCTTTCTCTGTGGAGCAGCTGGTGGATTCAAACCACGTGCCTCTGGGTTGGCAATGCAGTTCTTCACCAGTAGACATGAAAATCCTGTGGAACACAAGTCATTCATTCTGCAGCTGATGATGGGAATAGAGCAAGGTCAGGGAGCATTTTATTCCATTGTTCATGATGTTACTATTAATTGAGAGTTGATTTGATGGCACCTAAGAACAATAACAACTTTCTCCCAAGGAGCAAGCTGCCTCTCACATACTTTGGGCCTGGAACATCGTGTTTGGAAAGCTAGAGTGTGCGGGCTGGAGGGTCAGAAATAGAGAGGAAGAACCTCAACAGGATAGATTGACACAGTGACCTGCAGCAATGGGCTTGAGTGTGTCAGAGATGATGAGGACGGCACAGGGGAGGGCAGGGTTCAGATCTGTTCACAGGGTCTCTGTGAGTCAGATGCGACTCAAAGGCACCTACAACAGCAACAGCACTGCGTAGTATGGTGCAGCCTACCAGAAATATCAGACAAGCCTTAAATGGAATTTAGAATTTTCTAATAGCCACAAACAAATAAAAACCAGGAAACACTACTAATATGTTTTATTTAAGCTAATATAGGCCAAATATTGTTTCAACGTGTGACCACCATCAGCATTTTAATGAGTCGTTTTACATTTCTCATGCTAAGTATTCCAAATCCCGTGTGTATTTTCTATTACAGGGAACTCTGGTGTTGTTGTCCAGCCCAAAGGCCACACCTCTCGGGAGGTTCAAATCCCCCAGCAGCTCTTCAAGAGAAGGGTGAGCAGTTGCTTCCCATGGGATGTACAGCTTTGGAAACCTAACGGGTGGTCAGCTACGAGTCTCCAGACAGACGGCAATAAGGTTTGAGAGTTCAAAATTATCATTATTATAGTACGTTTTAATATGGATGCTGATTTTCCTTAAAAACTTTTTGTTACGACTTGCATGAAAGTTGACAGAGTAGATTTGGTGTTTCCTCCAACTCTTCATTCGTACATATTTTGTTTTATGACGTTGATTGCCATTTTATGACAGTAATCCTCACACAGCTTCAATCAGTCTTTCCTCTCTGTCACTCTGATTCATGCTCCCACCCATCCCTCCTCTCCTCCCACATCCCACCTCCAGGATCCCATCCCTGGACCACTTCTCTCCCTGTAACCGCGAGCCGTTGCATGTTCTCAGAGCTGAGCACCTCCCTGAGTTGCCTCTTTTGCATGGGAAGCACTTGATCTTATTTCGATTTCATAAAATTTACAGGGAGAGCAGATTCATTTACCCAAGTTGTTTCAAACATACGTGAAAGTTTTCCAATAATTGAACTGAGTAACAGTTTTTAAATTTAAATCTAAATTAAACACAATAAAATAAAACAAAAATACAGTGCCTCCGGCGCTCGAGTTATAAGTGCTCAGTAGCCTGTGTGGCTGGTGACTGTGGGCTGCCGCATCAGACCCCACAGACTTGAAGGTGCCCGTATCTGGGGGATAAGTGCGTTGCTTGGTCTTCATCTCACCAGCTACCGATTAAATAACTTGGACTTAGGATGCTTTTTTTAAACATCCACAGATTCTCTGATAGGCCTCCCTTAACGAACTCCTCTCCCCCTGGATCTGGGTCACAATTAATGAATTTCATGTAAGGAATAAAACGTGACTGAAGGCACAGATTCTGGTGGTACAGTGGTTAAATACTTGGCTTCTAACCTAGAGGCTGGTGGTTCGGACCCACCAGCTGCTCCATGGCACAAAGGGGTCAGGCTGCATCTGTAAATACTTACAGCCCTGGAAACTCTCTGGAGGTGTTATACTCTGTCCTACTTAAAAGTCGAGCTCAAGCCTGTTCTCATTGGACTGGGACAAGTTCTGAGTTGACCCTCCACTGGATTTCTGAGGCTGCAGGTCACACAAGAGGAGATTGTCCATCTTTCTCCCACCGTGCCGCTGATGGACTTGAACTGCCAGTCAAGTGCACCCTTCGGGTGAGCAGCCTGACTCCCTAAGGACAGGCCACCTGAGCTCTGTCCTCTGTCCTTCACAATTGCAATAAGTGGGATTGGTTTGAAGGCAATGGGGAAAGTGACAATAAGTATGTGACTCCCGAGACTAGGTCATCCAGTGTGGTGTAGCTCTCTGGTTGGATCACTCGTGGTGGAGTAAGCCAGCCACCATGTCATAGGGAGATCCCAACTGCCAACAGGCTGCTTGGAGAGAAACTGGAGCCTCCAGCCAACACCCACGTGGGCGAGTCTTCTTAGGAACAGGGCCTCCAGCCCCAGAGGGAGCTTTCGCATGATAACTCTGCTCCCAGCTTGACTGCACCCTCACTGGAGCTTTGCTGCTCCCCAGTATCTGACAGATAAGAGCTGTGAGATCCTAAGTCTTTATTACTATTGTAAACAGCTAATTATTTAAGTAGCTTACCATGCAGCAAAATCTTATCTCAAACATTTTTTGTGACGTTGATAGGAGATCGTAAGGAGAATCCTTAGCAGAATCCCTTGCATTTGGTAAACTTTGATACATTGTTTTTTAACTTCCATAACTATTGTTGTTTTCTGATACCCTGACTTCAACAGTGGGATTAAGCCTGGTAAATATTGTTAAGATAGGACGTCTCAGGGAAGATTTAGATCTGTTGCATGTAGTGTTGCTATGAGTCAATGTTAGCTCAGTGATCCCTAACAACAACAAATGGCTATTTTCAGTAGAGCCCTAGTAGCCCAATGGTTAAGTGTCTGGCTGCTAACTTAAAGGTTAGAGGTTTGAACCCAGCAGCTGCTCCACAGGAGCAAAGACTACACGATCTGCTCTTGTAAAGATTCCCAGCCTAGCACAACCTCTGGGGCAGTTATCATTTCTATTCCTTTAAATGATGCATTCCAGTCACTTGAGGTCACAAGGAGTCACAGTTGACCCAACGGCACACAACCACAGCAATACTGACATTTTCTTTTCCCTCAAGCATCTGGCTCGTTTGTTAATTTATTCTTCATTCATTCAGGTTGATACTGACCAATGCGATATGTTCTTAGTATCTAATTGGGGCCAAACAACACAAATGTGTGTGGCAAGCTGTCTTGGACATGTTGATCAATATCTCTGGTCCCTATAGCTCCACGCCTATCTGAACCTCCCGTTCCAGTAGTGGAGACCAAGATGCCTCCAGACATCGCAAATGGTTGAGAATCAGCGGGAAAACATGCAGGGAATTTGGAGAAAGGGACAGCTTCTTGTTTACCGAGCTGGGCATGCTGAGTGAAAATTCCCCAGAATCCACTTCCCCTCTATTGAGTGTACCCTGCAATAGTGTTCTGCCACTAAACTGGTCCCACCCTTCTCTAGTTCGGCATCTTCTATTCGCAACTCTTCCAGCCAATACATCTCTCCACCATTCTCTCTCTCTCAGGCATCAATTGCTTTGGCCTTCTACAGCCTGATAGCAGCTTCTGACTCCTGGCTGACTCATCACCTCTGTTTACTGGCTTTCCCCTCTGGGTGTCTTTCAACCTCTTCCTGGGCTTCAAAGTCTTGCATCTGCGAGTCTCATGGACTCTAGCTGTCCTGGTAAAGGGCCTAACTACCTCTTCTAGTCTCTCTGCAGTGAAGAACATTCCTATTTGCAATTCTCTCACACAAGACCACCATGAGGCCCCATCCTTAGGGCTGGGTCACACCTGGTCCAGTCAGCTATGGTCAGAACAACACAGCTATGAGGTCATTTTCCTTTAACACTGGGTATATAACAACAATAGCCTTATCTCCAATAAAAAAAGCCTGCTTACTACCTTGGGCCTCAATTTTCCTTGTCTCTCAGTTGAAGAAAACTGTTCCTGGGCTACCACACCAGGAAGCTGCAGGAGCCAATGACCCATAGGAAAGCCCTTTCTCTCTTTAACTGTGCCATTTGAATCTTGTTACTAAGATGAAGGCCCCTGTATAGCTAGAACAAGTTAAAAGAACTCAGCAATCACAGTAATATCAATCAGGATTGCCCTATTTGAAGAAGTCACAAAGACTTAGACACTCAGACCATTGTAAACACCAGTGAAATGAAATTGAGTGTGTGTGTGTATTTTTTTTTTAAAGAAAAGCTGTTTCTTGCCTGTGGCGTTTTGAGCTTGTGCATATCGTCCCTGTAATAGTTCTTCTTCCTTTTTTGTTAATGGCTTGGGGCTTTTGAACACTGTTTTGTTCAGCCACACGGGGAAATGTTTAATGAATCCTTGTGAATATTCATTAAATGCTGTTAATATTTTCTAGTGGGGGAGGCCCTGCTGCCCACCCAGCGGGTCTCAGAGCCGCGGCAGGGGAAGCCTCTCGCTACTTGATTTGTGCTATTTGTTTTCCATTTCAATTGCCCTATTTTCTGAGACCTCGGGAGGTTTTTGGGGGACAAGGAGGGGAGACAGAGTTTGCAGCTTTGTCTTCTCTTTCCAGACTCATGAAGGAGCTATAGAGAGAGGGGGGGTGTGAAGTTAAAAATACGTACTCTGCACCCTAGCAATCACATTCTTTGACATGTTTCTCTAAGGAACCATGCACACATGCACAAAGAAAGATGTTAGGAATGTTCATAGCTGCATATAATTACAGCAAAGCGAGAAGCAGCACAGACACCCAGCAGTGCGAGAATGGGTAGACCGATGGTGGACTAGTCAGACCTGAGGAGTACTATACAGCCATGAAAACAGTCCAGACTTCAACACAGATGACATTTTATTAAATCGAAATATAACTGGTACATTATAAAATCTACTCTTTTAAAATGTAAAATCCAATCATATTTTATGTATTCACAAGGCCATTCACTCATCACCACCACCTAATTCCAGAATATTTTTATCACCTAACAAAGAAAGCTGTACCACTAGTAATCACTCTCTCTTCTTCCTTTCCAGCCCCAGTCCTAGGCTGAGATTGCCTATTCTGGGAATATTATACAGAATCATGCAGTATGCAACCTTGGAGGACTTAACTTCCCCTCATTTATTGTCATTGTTTTTATTTCCTATCAGTTCCCATAGTGGTGTCCTGTGCACAGTGGAACCAAGGACTGCCCCTTCCTGTAAAATGTCCACAACCTGTGGTGGACGTCAAACTGTTGTGATCTACTGTGTTTTCATTGGCCAGGCCTTTAACTGAAGTTCATCTGAGTCTGGATGCTCTGCTGAACCGCTCAATATCATAGCAATGAATATTGACTATGCATGAGATCCACTGGCCAAAACTTGTTTCTGAGACTCCTGTATACAAAGTGGAAACTTTACCATTAACTAGTACCGCCCACTATTTTCACTTGGCATAATTGTTTTTAGGGTCCATCCACATTGCCATTCCTTTTATAACTGAATAATATTCTATTGTATGGGCGTACCACATTTTGTTTACCCATTTATTTATTGATAGATGTTAAATTGTGTCCACTCTTTGACTTTAGTGAATAACACTCCTTGAACACTGATGTACAATTGTTGATTTAGGCAAATTTCATTCTCTTGGCTATATAAACCTTTGAATAGAATCATAAAGTCGTATGACAAAATATGCGGTTGAATTTTTTAGAAAGTGCTGGACTGTTAACCAAAGGAGCTGCACATTTTACATTCTTACCAGCAAAGTCCCTAGATGGAACAAAAAGTTAAACATGTGACTTTTAGCTGAAAGGTTGGTGGTTTGAACCCACCCAATGGGGCCTTGGAAGACAGGCATCATGGTGATCTAATTCAGAGAGACCCCAGCCTTGAAAACCCTAAGGTGCGCATTCTACTCTGGACATACGTGGTTGCCATAAGTTGGAATTGGCTTGATGACAAACAACAATTAATCTCTTGCATATCTAATGTCATCTTGCCATCTTTCTATCTGCCCAGGGTGCCACGCATTCCTTTAGGACCAGGGAGAGGCCTCACTGCTTTCAAGTCGAATGGTGTGGCTAACCAGTTGTCATCAAGTCAGTCCTGACTCATGGCATACTCATGTGTGTCAGCCTAGAGCTGTGCTTTATGGGGTTTATACTGGCTGACTTTTGGAAGGAGTTCACCAAACTTTTTTTCTGACCTGCTTCTGAATTGTCTCAAACCTCCAGTCACTTGGTTAACATATGAGCTTGTTAACTAAATTTACCACCCAAGCAACTCCAGAATGAGGTACAGTGCAAGCACGTCAGTACAGAAGGATGACTGTCGAATAAAGCATGTACATTGCCAGATGAGACTGAGCATGAATCCTCGTGGACGAACCTCTCTGATTATTAACCTCTCTGAACATAGACATCTCCTCTGTCAAACCATGGTGGGATCCCAGTTCCACTTTCTGGCTCTGTAATCTTGGGAAAGTTCCTTAATATCCCTGAGTCTCAGTTTTCCCAGTTTTTATCGAGAGATAAACAACACCTACTTTTAAGGTATTACAGTAAGGTTTAAATGAAAATTCATGTTTAAAGTGAAGACTGTGTCTCTTACGCTAGTAGACTCCTAATGAATTACCACAGGCTTCCTGTTGCTGTTGACATTTATCTCTGATTTTTGTCTTTCCTGAAATCATAAATCTGTTTCTGATTATCACCTCACACATAAATTCTTCCTAAAGATTCACAATCCTGTCCTTTCATGTATGTTTGAAAATATTGGTTCCATTTCTATAATGTTGACTTGCCACTCCTCAACAGATGGATATAACACTGACAGGGCTCCCTGGTCTATGCCAAAAAATTTGGAAGACACTTACCTGGCCAACTAACTGGAAGAGATCCATATTTCCCCCCACCTCCCCATTTCAAAGAAAGCTGACCCAACAGGATATGGAAATTATAAAGCATTATCATTAACATCACATGCAGGTAAATTTTGCTGAAGGTAATTTAAAATGAAACAATTGCAGCAGCCATTGACAGAGGACTGCTAGAAATACCAGCAGGACTCCGAAAAGGCCACAGGACAAGGGATGTGATTTAATGTGTCAGATGGATCTTGGACTATAACAGAGAATACTAGAAGAGGTTTACTTCTCTTTTATGGACTATGCAAAGTCATTCAAGTGTGCAGATCATAACAAATTACAGAGATCATTATGAAAAATGGCTAATTCCTAAACAATTGTGCTCATGTGAAAACTCTTAAGTAGATCAAGAGGTAGTAGTTTGAACCAAACAAGGGTATACTGCATAGTTTCACATTAGGAAAGGTGTGTGCCAGGGCTGTATCCTTTCACCATACCTATTCAATCTGTATTGAGAGCTCTGGTGGTTTAGGGGTAAGGAGTTGGACTATCAACACAAAGTTAGGTAGTTCAAATCCACCATCTACCCTGTGAGATACATATGACTAATCTCCTTTCATATGATTTCTAGCCTCTGAAAACCCTTTGGGGGGTCAGCCATGTGTCAGTTCTGACTAGCTAGCACTGCTGAGGTCTGACTTAATGTAAGATGCATGAGGGTGGCACACATGACACATACACACAGCAGCAGTAGCATAGATCTCAAGGTTCAAAAGCTTACTCTTATTTTGAAGAAGGTGACAAGTGACCTAAGGAGTCCTGAGGTGTAGTAGGTTAAGTGTTGGGCTGATGGCTGATAACCCTAAGGTAAGTTGTTCAAATCAACCAGGCATCCCGTGGGGCAAAGATGAAGCAATCTCCTCTAGTAAAGATTTACAGCCTCGGAAACCCATAGAGAGTCACTAGGAGCTGGGACAGACTAGACGGCAGTGGGTTTGGTTTGGGGGTTTGAGCGGTAATTTTCCTGAAGGTGAAGACTCTTTGGGGATTCATAGTTCTTGTCTTCCCAATTCTGCAAAAATATAAACCTCACAGTCAATGACTCCATCGGATCTTTGACACAGATGAAGTCCACCCTCTTCCTCTGAGCTTGCTGTCCCTGGGTGATGCGAACTGTCACCACACTTGGTTAACTGAAAGCTCAGTCTACCCACAAGCACCTGGGAAGAAAGGACTGGCTGTCTACTTGGGAGTAACTATGGCGTATAGTTCTATGCTGATATGCATGGGGTCACCATGAGCCAGGGTCGACTTGACGGTGACTGGGTTTCTCCCCCCTGACATTGCCCCCATCCAGCTCTGCCTGCAAGACTAGGAGGTGCAGAGGTCCCTCCATTCTAGGCCCAGGACCAGATGGCTCCTCCTCACCCCAGAGAAGAGAGATAGGTCTCTACCAACAAACTCTAGCTCCACCCTACCAAAGTGGACTGAGAAGTGGACGGGATCCTGGGACACGTGGGATAAATGAGTGGGAACCTGTGGGATTGAGAATGAGTGCTCTGGTCACCCCAGGGGTGACTGCTGGTCAGCGAGGACTGGCTCTTTCTCTGCAGGCAGGTGTCCCCATGGCTGTCCCAGCCTCCTCTCACAACTCCCCGAGGCTGTGTGAAAAACCGTGTTAATCTCTGAGCGTCCCTGGAGAGGAGGGCTCCGCTCCATCTCTAATCAGGTCGCTACTCTCATTTAGAGGGTTTAATGTACCAGCCTTCAGAGCGGGACACGCAGTGTCAACCCATCAGCTGCTGGGAGCTGGCTTTCTGTCTCCTCCATTGCACGCCTGCTGCCTCTGCCTCTACCTCTCACCCTTCCCCCTGTCCCCCTTCCTGCTCTGAGATGGCATTCCCTGCCCTCCTACTTGAGAGGTGTGATCTTAAGGCATAAATACCCTTCTGAAAGGCCTCCAGCTCCTCTGAGCTGGCCCCTGGCTGTAACTTAAGATACACCTTCACCTGCCCCCTGGCCACTTTACCTCTTCACTCTTGTTCCCAGCATCCAGCGTGCAACCTTTTTACTCTACGAGAGGGTCTCTCAACCTCCACAGTGCTGACATTTGAGGCTGGACAATTCTTTTATATAAGGGATGATAAGATGTTGAGCAGCATCTCAGGCGCCTACCCACTAGATACCAGTAGCACACACTGTTGTTATGTACTGCTATGTTGGGACTGACAGTAAATTGCACAAGAGATTACCCATCTTTTTTTTTTTTTAATTTATTTTGTCCTGGTTTATTTACAAAATTCATATACATTGTTTTTCATACCAGATCTTTCCCATTTCCTTCACCCCTGCTTACCTCCACCTGTAAAATTGTGTGACCCTATGTTTATCGCCAACCCCCCCACCCCGCCCATCTTCAGCCCTCTGCTCCCCGCTCCCGCTCCCCCAAGATTGCCCATCTTTCTCTGCAGAGCATCTGGTGGGTTTGAACCACATACCTTTGTGTTGGCAGCGCAATTCCTTACCAATAAACCACCAGAAATCCCTAGCACACAACACTGTCCCCTTTCAATTACGCCAACAAAACTGCTTTCCCATATATTACCCAATGTCCTCTGGAGGGCAAAATCTCTCCCATTTGAGAACCTCTGTTATGTAGGAGTAGATGGGAGAATTGCCAGAACAACCTGTTCCCAAGCCAGACAGACCTGGATGAATCCTTCCATCTATGCCTTCACCACACTGGGAAAGCCACTTTGGATGGGCATAAAATAGTGCCTGCTTTACAGGATTGGGGCTTTCAGCCAATGAGATGGCACTTGTAAAATAAATATATGGCAGCATTTAATAGATGCTAGCTATTACTGTCTGTCTGTCTGTCTGTCTGTCTCTTACTGCTGTTGAGTTGAAACTGACTCATAGCTGACCTTCCAGCAAATTTTCTGAGAATATAAGTTGCTTGGGAAGAGACTGCCCTCTGTCTCCTGCAGGGCAACTGGTGGATTTGAACTAGCAGAGAGGCTCAGCCTTTGTGTTAACAGCACAACTCCCTACAGACTACGCCACCAGAACTCCCTGTTGTTGTTGTTGTTGTTGTTGTTATGTGCCATTGAGTCGCCTGTGATTCATAGTGACCCTATATATACAACAGCTCTGAACTCTGCTCTATCTTGAGCCAATTTCATTGTCTCTGACACATGTACTCCCCATTACCCAAGTCAATGAGTCAATCTATTTCGTCCAAGGTCATCTTCTCTTACAGTATCCCTCCACCCTTCCAAGCCTGATGTCCCTTTCGAAGGACTGATCCCTCCTGGTAACATGCCCAAAGTATGTGAGATTGAGTTTCAAAATCCTCACCTCTAAGTAGCAGCCTGGCTTCACCCTCTCCAGGACAGACCTATTTATTCTCTTAACAGTCCATGGTATATTCAATACTCTTCTCCAGCACAACTCAAAGGTATTGATCGATTTTTCTTCTGTCATCTCAGTCATTGTCCAGCTCTCTGATGCGTAGCAAGCAACAGTGAAGACCATGGCCTGAATCAGGCACTCCTGATGTCTCTAGACTGACATCATTGCCCTTTAATATTTTGGAGCAGTCCCTGACAGCATATTTCTCCAGTGTAATTCATCCTTTGATTTCCTGGATGCTAGCAGTAAGAGTGTTGATCGTGGAGCCAAGCAAGCTTAAGCTGTGAACAATCTCAGTCTCTTTTCCATCTATCAGGATGCTATATCCAAAAACCAGTCTACCTCATGGCGACTCTCCATCAGGTTTCTGAGACTGTACATCTTAAGGAGAGTGCACCACACCTCATTTTTCTCCTATGAAGCAACTGGTGGATTGTAACTGCCAGCCTTTGATTTTATCAGGCCAACACTTAATACACCACATCACCAGGGCTTCTTAGCTGCTACTGTGGTGCCTGCTTTCCCCGTCTTGCTGGTATTCCTTTCTTCTCCTGTCTGGAGAAGCTTCTTCAAGGCTTCTTTACTTTCTGCAAGTAGAGTTGTGTCATCTGCATAATGTACAACATAGCAACTGGAGATCCGTGTCTCTGACACAGAGCTGCCCTGGGTGTAATGGAGTGTGCTGTAGACAGAAAGGACACAGACACCAGGCCTCATCTTCAGCAGTTCTGGGAAATTGTGGCACAGGGCAGTGATCCCCAGCTTCACACCTGGTCGCTCCAGCCAACAGTCAGTTGAGACTGGAAATCCGTCTCCTCATCTCTCTGGTGGAGATGATCACAGTTTTATTCTTGGTTTCTCTGAGGAGAGAAGGAGATGATGCAGGTGAACGCAGCTGGTCTATGATAAAGACATGTATTGGGCAGGAGGCAGGGCAACCCAAGTGGAAAAGTACAAAGAGTGCTCCTTGACTAACAGCAGAGGCTGGAATCTCGGTTGATGCCACACAGTTTCCTCTTCTCTGTGTTCTTCTTACTCTAGGAGATGGCTAGAACACACAACTCATCTTTCCTCCTGAGATGTTCAGAAAGCTGTGTCCACCAAGGACAGAGGCACAAGAAAGCCACTGAAGTTGTAGTCTCGGATATCTCGTTTGGGATCTAGGAAGAATTAATTGATAAGAAGGGTCATTAGTCCCCAGAGCAGGATGTCACAGCACAGATAATGGAATTTCAATTACCAAAGGGTCTCTTTGTCTATTACTGTTTCTACAAGGCAGCATTTAACTACCACAGCTTCCAGGACCTTCCTGACACCCTACTACACCCTTGTCTTCCTCCTTGAGCCTTTAGAAGCTGTCTTCTATGCTGTGTGTGTGTGTGTGTGTGTGTGTGTGTGAGAGAGAGAGAGAGAGAGAGAGAGAGAGAGAGAGAGAGAGAGAAGAGAAGAGAAGGAGAGAGGTGCGTAAGAGAGGCAAGAGAGAAGCGAAAGCAATATTGTCTTTTTCTAGGGATTTGTCTTTTTGTCTTTCCCATTCAAAATAAGTGAGCTGAAATCTCCACAGCCTTGTTTTAATGAGCGTTCTACCACTGCAAACTTCTACTCCAGAAAGCCTGTACCAGATTATACCTGAGCGAGCGAGAGAACCCTTGACTTGGAGAATCCTTGATGGTAGAAGGCTGTGTCCCACACTTTGCTGCTGCTGTGGTTGGTTGTTCCATTCATTCATTCTCTTCACTGTTGAGTCAGAGTGGACTCGTATCTGACCCTTCATTGAGTTTCTGAGGTTGGAAATCACACAGGAGATTACTATCCTTCTCCCTAGAATTACTGGTGTTATTTGAGCCAACAGAGGGGTGCCTTTGGGCTCACAGCTCAGCTCCCTCTGGGCGGAGCCACCAGAGCTCCTGTCAAGTCAACATTAACTCATCACAACGTCATATACAGCAAAGCAAAACTCTACCTGATCCGACACTAGCTGTACAGTCTCCACTGTGCCTTACTATACAGCATTCACTATTAAAACACCTGTGTCAGATATCCAGTTAATGTCTCTACTATTATAAAAGACAGTTCTAAAATTGCACATGGAACACAAGTTCAATGAAGAAAAGTCAGGGAGAAAAACTAACCCTGCAAATCACAAGAAAGGAAAAGAAATCCTCATAATCCCTGTATCCAGAAAGACCCACTATTCACACCTTCCCATGTTTCTATGCGGTTTGTCTAAGTCCAGCCAAGTATCACATGGCCACATGCAGATGATTCAGAAAGATGGGACTGTGAAAGAGAGAGAAAGAGCCTCTTCCCCCCTGCTCTTCTGTTCCACAGAGACGAGGGAGCCCGTAAGGTCTGTTCGGGAATTTCAGAGCCACATGCACATCGATAGGACGATAGTTCCTGTTGTGTCAGTTCTGAGTCGCAGTAATCCCATGTTGTCATGACAGAGCTGCGCTCCAGAAGGGTTTTAGGGACTGATGTTTCAGAGTGCATCACCAGGCCTTTCTCCCAGAGTACCTTTGGCAGGACTTGAAGCCCCACCCTTTCGATTAGCATTTAAGCCTGTTAACTCTTTGTACCACCCAGTAGCTCCGTATATGTAAGTACACATATAGTACATTGGAAACAACAACCACAACAGGTAGGCTCACACACAGGCATTTTTCTGTGATTTGCTTTTCATCCCATAGTCTGCCTTGAAGAATCTTTTTGTGCTAACCCATTTTCATCTTCCTGTTCTTTGACAACGGAGACCTGGTGGCATAGTTTGTAATATGTTTAGCTCCCAACCAAAAAGGTCAGCAGTTTGAAACCATCAGCTAGTCCCAACCAGAAAGATGAGCATTCTCTTCCTGCGAAGTTTTACAGTCTCAAAATACCGGTGGCGGGAGGCGGGGTCACTATGAGGCAGCATCGGCTTGATGGCAGTGAACTGGGTTTTTGTTTGTATTCTTCATAACATCCCATTACATCAGCAAACTGCTATCTGTAGACCCCCGTCCCTGCCAGTGGACATTCAGGTGGTTCCCAATTCACTACTAATTCAAACTGTTTATCTATCTGCTGAGGTGAAAATCTGCCACCTCCATGCTGCCCTCCACCCCCGCCCGGACTATCTTCTTGGACTCATAGGCATGACATTGTGGCCTGACGCACTATGCATGGCTTACGGTTTAATGCTGTCAGTTGCTGTCGAGTCATCTAGTGCTGCTCCCCACAGAGACACCACATGGGGACGGCATCGTGTCATCACTTCCATGCATCGGGGCAGACCCAGTTCTATGAGAGTTGACCCCACCCTTTCCCGACCCACAGGGACTGAAGGTGTAACAGAACTAAGCCAGATTCGGTCCTGCACTGTCTTCGTGATCGGTGGTAAGTTCAAGTCCACTGCTGTGGCTGTCATGTCAGGCCACCTTGTTGTCCTTTACCCTCCACCAACAGAGTCATTGATCTTTCCTGAGTTTTGCCTTCCTTTCTTCTAAGGAGATTCTTTCTCCAAAAGACTGTAGCAAATGATCCTAGTAGTGACTTAAAAGAACAGATCTTTAGAGCTTTGGAATGATGGAGACTGAAGACAAGTGGATGGCATTGAAGCGTGGTATTGGCAAAGAGTGCTGAATATCCCATGGGCCAGCAAAAGAGAAAACCCATGTCTGTCTTGGAGAAAGTACTACCAGGCTGGTCCTCAGAGCAAGGATGGTGAAACTTTGCCTCACATACTTTGGGCACGTGGTCAGAAGGGGCCAGTCCTGGGAGTGGGGCGAAGATACCATGCTGGAAATCAGTAGAGATTTAGTGAAAAGGAGGAAGACTCTGAACGAGATGGATTGATGGAGAGCCCGCAACAGTGTGTTTGAGCACGCCAGAGATCGTGAGGACGCCACAGGACAGGGCAAGGCTCCTTACAATCGATGCCATATTTCAAGCCACTGTCGCAGTCACTGCGTCCGTCAGTCCCTCTTGTGGAGTTCCTCCATATCCTAATCAGCACCAGCTATTATTATTTTCTGTTTGGTGTTGTTGAACCTTAGCCATCCTAGTTGGAATAAAGTAGTGCCTCACTGTGGATTTTATGGGCATCTTTCTGATGACCAATGGCACTGTGTATCTCTACGTGTCTACACAATTGTCAGTGGTTGGCATTTTAGAAACAGATCCCCAGGTCTTTCTTCTGAGGCACCTCTGGACAGATTTTTGGTCAGCACGCCAATGCATTAGCCATTTTTCCTCCCAAGGACAGTGCCATGTGTACAATATTTTATGGGTAGGGAATTTGCCATGTGTACAATATTTTATGGGTAGGGAATTTTCAGAGATAAGTGGACTCAAACCACCTTTTCCTTGTACACTTGTAATTTTGTGTACAATATTACACATCTCATAAACAGTGGTGCTCATTTGACCCAGGTGGTGTTGTTATTCAGTGGAAACTGCAGGCCAGCAACTAGTGAGCATGTGTGTAACTAGCTTTTATGAATTAGTTTATCTGCCTTCATGATCCCAAATTAAAGAGGTGAAAATTGAATGTGGCAGAATCACAATGCCCTGCTCCTGTGTCTTTCAAAGGTGCAGAGGTTGGCAAAGGAGGGATCATGGTCAAAGTGTGGGTTGGGCCCCAGTCTCTGTTGGTATAAAAGCAGTTGTACTTGGAGACAGGGTGCTGAGCTGGTGACCTTTAAAGCCCCATCCAAAACAAAGAGTCATGTCCATGTTGTTGTTACTGTTGTTAGCTACTCCTGACTTGTGATGACGATCAGAAATGAAGCACTATCCTGTGCCTTCCTTCTATCCGTGGCAGATCAAAGCATAGTGACCCAGCAAATTTTCATTGGCCGGTTTTTCAGAAGCAGGGCAGTGGCCCTTCCCTGCTAGTCTCTCTTAGTCTGGAAGCTCGGCTGGAATCTGTTTAGCATTTCAGGAACAAGAACACAGACGCCTCTGCTGACAGATGGGTGTCTCTTTGGCTTGAGATGTGTTGCTTGGAATCGAGCCTGGTGCTCCCATGAGGGAGGGAAGAATTCTACTCCTATAGGGTTTTGTTGAGCTCTGGTGGCTTAGTGGTAAGGAATTGTGCTAACAACCAAAAGGAACAAGGTTTGAATCCGCCAGCTGCTGCACAAGAGAAAGATGAGCATTCTCCACACCCCGATTTATCCCCCGCCCCATGCAATTTACTGCCTCTGAAAACCCACTGGAGGGTGAGCTATGGGTCAGTTCTGACTCAACATTACATAACAACAACATGACTCTATTTAGCCCACCATTTCTTGATTTGGAGTGATGTTTCTCTTGTGACTTGAGTAAAAGAATAATGTTTCAAGAGAAAAGGTATTGATGAAAACCTCCCTTGATCGCTTGCTGTCTTCTCCTCCCCTGGAAACACTGACCCTCAGGAGCTGAAACACTTGAGCTCCCTGGAGGAAGGTGTGCCCACAAAGCCGAGGGCGTGACTGGAGCAGCCAGGACCTTCCTGTTCAACCAAAGAAACCAATTAGATGATCTAATGGGAACTGTCTTTGTCATCCAGAAATTATATGATGCCGTGAAGCTGTATCCTTGATGATGATAATAATGTATCCTTCCAGGATCATTTAACGAAGTGTAATGAGTTCCCTTGAGAGCCTCAGTGCTAATGCCCTGCACCCATTGTACTTCTAGGTAGAGAGAGGCCAAGGACAATCACAGACCTAGCTCACCTTTCCTCCAATAGGCTCCCTCCTCCATACAGCTGCAAGCAGGAAGCCTCTCAATGCTGACTCTTAAGACCCCAGCAGCAGATCAAGCAATAGGGCAGTCTGAATGTGTGTGTGTCCCCACACCACCTTCCACAGTCCTGACGGGGCTCTAGAAAATACAGCCATATAACATTACTTAAGGGAAGTGAAGCGGAAAGCGGGACAAAGAGAGGTAAAGCCCAAGCTCACTGTTGCTCCCTTCTTGATGGCAACAAGTAAACTTTCTTAGAAAACAGTCTTATTGTGAGTAGATTGCCTCATCTTTCTCCTTTAGAGTTCAAACTGCCAATCTTTCAGGTAGCAGCCCAGCACTTAACTCACTGCTCTGCCAGGGCTCCTTCAAATAGAGGTCCCATCCCACTACCATCAAGTTAACAGGTAGAGTCAGGGAAACCAGAGACAAGAATGCAGTTTGTGCAGAAGTGTCTCATCTAGCTTGGACCCAGCTGCCTGTTGGCTTGCATGTATTAGGTGCCTGACTCTGGCAGGCAATAGTATACTGAGTGTCTACTATGTCAGTCTAGAGACTAAGGTGCACCTGACCCAGTCCATGGTCTTCACAATTAGTTTCTATTTATGAGAGAGCTGGATAATGACTAAGTATTGATGCCTTTGAGTTGTGGTGCTAGAGAAGAGTCTTGTACATACTATGGTCTGCCAAGAAAACAAGTAGGTCTGTCTTTGTTGTTGTTGTTGTTATGTGCCGTCGAGTCGTTTCTGACTCATAGCGACCCTATGCACAACAGCCCTAA
>NW_006399839.1:2201920-2206156 GCF_000299155.1 Elephantulus edwardii | reverse complement strand
TTCCTTCAAAGCAGCTTGAACTTCTTCCTTCATCACCATAGGCTCTTGTTCATATGTTATTTCTTTAAATTCCTCTGTATCTGCCAAGTCCTTTCTATATAATGACTCCGTATATTCCTTCCATCTTCTTTTAATACTTCCTAGATCCTTTAATATTCGTTTAATATTCTGCCCAAAGCATCCTTGATTACAGGTCTGTCTTAGAGAGGGTGAAATCAAGTCTCTCCTTGGATACTAGGATTTTGAAGCTCCGTCTCACATACTTTGGAGCATGTGGAGAAGGACATCATGCTCGGAAGGGTGGAGGAAGGCAAGGAAGACCCTGAATGAGATGGATTGATATAATAAGTAGGGTAATGGGGGTAGGTGTCTTGGAGTCAGTAAGACTGGATTAGAACGGGGCAGGCTTCAGAGGTCGCTATGAGTCACAGGCGGCTTGATGGCACATAACTACAGAACAACTATGTGTTTTGGGCTGCAGTTTATTGAGTGCCTACTGTGTGTTACTTACTAAGCGTCTGTATGAATTATTGGCTGCATTTATTGAGCACCTACTAAGTGTCTGTCACTAACTGCAGTTTACTGAGCATCTATTACACATCTTTGATTTATGTGCTAAACATATTTTCTATTTCCACAAACCTACGAGGCAGACATTTTTTATCTCAACTACCTGTTGAACATGGGCAATTTCCTTCTGTCTAATTTATAGCCTCTAAACACCCGCTAGAGGGTCATTTATGAGCCAGTTCTGACTTCACCGCACATAACAGCTTACATATAAAAGAGCACACAGTGCGTAGCTACGAAGCTGCCAAGTGAAGGATTGTGAGTTTGAATCCACCAGCTGATCCATGGCAGAGAGATGATGTCTTCTCCTCACTTACAGCCTCAGGCCCCAGTGGAGGATCGCTGTGGATCAGAACAGACTCAACAGCAGGGCCTTTGTTATTCGAGGAACCCCATTGGCACAATGGTTAAGCATTTGGCTGCCACCTAAAAGGCCGGCTGTTTGAACCCACTGAGCAGCTCTGTGAGTTAAAGACTTGATGATCTGGTCCTCTAAGGACAACAGAGAAGAAAGCCCCCTGGGGCAGTTCTGTCCTGTCACCTGGGGACACCGTGAGTCAGAATCGGCTTGGCAGCACTCAGTAATGTCACTTGTTCATCATGATCGCCTGCCATCTCCATACCCCACCATTCTGCTCGTAAATGAGGCAGGAGTGAAGAAGCTTAACTTACACCTGGCTCTGCATGCAGTGAGTCCCATATTCACAGAGGTAGAAGGGAGCCCAGAAATCTGTGTTTTTCATGAGCTCCCCTTATGATCTTGATAATCACCCCTGGCTGGTGACCATTGATTGAAAGCCTCGACAAACTTATTAAAGCCCTGGTTCCTTTTCCCCCCTTAAACCAAATCTTAGCCAGAAGGCCAATATAGAATATATAGAAAATAGAAACTCCTTGTCTGGAGCAGAGGCCGGATATGAAGGGTTCTGTGACACAAACCGGCAAGCTCCTCTGAAGGACTGGGTGGTACATGCACTCTGCAGTCAGCTGCTAACCTTAAAGGTGGGTGGTTTGAGTCCACTAAGGGGCCACGGAAGAAAGGTCTGGCAATCTGCTTACAGAGAAGTGACCACCAAGAAAACCCTACAGAGCAATTCTAGTTAGTATCAGGTGGGGTCACGAGGAGTCCAGGGATGAACCTGATGGCCTCTAGCAACAGTAGTTCCTGCCCACAGCCTGTCCTCTTCCTCTGGGGAAGGATGGCAAGTCTACCTACAAAAGGTAGAGGAGCTCCATTGTAACCATGTGACTCATCTCTAGCCAATGAATGTGGGCAGAAATGATGGCAGGGTGGGGCTGTGGAGGAGTGGGGGTGAAGGCTGGAGGGTGCAGGGTGAGAGGGTGGAGAGATTTCTAGGTCTAATCCATTAAAACTTGCCCCATCTGCCAGGTAAGTGCAGAGCTCAAAATGAGAGGCCGAGGGAGTTCCTAAATGACCTCAGAGAATGCTCTCTGCCAATGAGAAGATTCTCATGAATGTTTGTGAAGCCTCAGGCATTTGAGGTCAGCCTGCTCCAGCAGCCATCCCCAGGGAAACCATGGGGGGAGAGCAGGTGCCGATGAAAGGGCCTGTCATGCCCCATCCCCAAACCAGGGCTCTGATTCCCCATTCCACCCAGGGAGAGGGGAGAAGGTAGAGGGGCAGCCCCTCCCTCCCATCCTGCACTCTTGTGCGGATTTAATGAGATAATATATTTGAAACGCGCTCAGGGTGCGGTGAAAAGCGTTTCAGAGGTGAGTTATATTTAGTTATCGATACAGCGTTTCTGCATTTGTTTCCTTCACTACATCTGCAGCCAAGCCTCTCTCCAGTGGCCACTCCACAGAAACTGGAGAAGCATTAATGCAGTAAATCTCCCAACTCAACCCCTCGCTGCCTTCTCCAAGCAGGGCCCGGGCTGCAGTCCCCGGAGCAGCTGACCCTCAGCAGAATGCAAAGACGGCGCTCCTTCCGGCTATTTTAAGCCAAGCAAGGCGTGAGACTCCCACCCTCCCTGTAAGAAATGTACATCATTCCCCGATCTTTAATTTCCTTTTGATTAAAAAAAAATCAGCTCATCTGAAAAATATCTGCTCCCCCTCCCTTCTCTGCTGAGAGAGATGTGGATGAGAAGAAAGAGACAAACATATGTTTCCTGACCCTTCTGATTCACAAGGTCCACGTAGGGCTTTGCTTTTCTGTGAGAACGGAGGGGTTTTGGACGAGCCTTGAGCGGATGGGAGGGAGTCCGATAGGAATAGGCCAGCACTTGGAATTATCTTGTTGTCCACATTGGAAATGGAGACAATCTGTTCTCTCATGCAGGGTGTGATAGAGGTTATAGATTCTGAAGTCCATCTGCTGGCCAAAAGAGTGAAGGGAGGGGCAGGCCATCTTTGTTCTCCTCCAGGTCCTCAAACTCATCCAGGCACCTTGACCCCTCTCATTCCCCACTTTCATTCCATCCATTGTCTTCACATGCCCTTCTATGGATCAGCACCTCACAGGCTGGACAGCTCCCTCACACGCACCCAGAGCTCCTACTGTGTGCTGGGCACCGCCAAGGGTAGTCCTGAACACACCTTCCCAAGGACACAGCCCTGTTCTCAGCTCTCGGCCTCTTTAACAGGGAGCCAGTCTGTCAGCCCCTTTTCTCAGACAAAAGCAGAGAATCTGAGCTCTGTCCAAAATCTGGATGCATTTCCCAGGGCTGCCATTCCAAATTCCCACCAACCGGGTGGCTCAAAATGAGAGAAATGCATTCTCTCGGTTCAGGAGGCCAGAAGTCTGGATGCCCTGGGGATAATCTCTCTCTCTCTCTCTCAATCACTTCTCTCTTCTGGCTTCTCAGAGTTGCTGACAACTCTCGATGTTCCTTGGCTTGTCTTTTCCTTTGTCTCCACGTGGTGCTCTCCTCTCTGTCTCTCTGTGTCTGTCTCCTTCATATGAGGACACCAGTCATGCGATTGAAGGCTACACTAAATCCAGGATGATTTAGACTCAAGATTCAGAACTAAGACACCTGCCGAAATGAATGTGAATTTACCAGGGTCCCACTTCATTCACTAGAGTCTGCCCACTGGCCTCTAAGAACCCAATATACATCTATAAATGCACAGACATTGAGAAATGAGGATGATGATGAAACGTCTCACAATTTGATTATTTGCTGCCATCAAGTGTGAACCGACTCTGCTAGCCTTTCGCTGGATTTCCAAGGTTATAAACTGAATGGGAGAGAGTTGCCCATCTTTCTCCTGCGGAGGGGCTGCTGCATCAGATCTGCCAGAGGTGTGGTGTTTGCGTTAGCGGCACCATTCCCTAAGGACTGTGCCACAAGAGCTCCCTTGCAAAGTGTTAGTTGGGTATCTGAATGAGAGAAGACTTTAAAAGCGCCCAGCACCGTGTCTGCCTGAGCCACAGAGGCGTGCACAAATGAATGGTGGTAGCGGAAATAGCCATAATTACCGTGACCATTGGATCAATCTTCCCAAGACCTACTTTCTTATCACTTTGTTCCATAAAAGCCAACAATTATTTCCCGTTGCCTACAGAACAAAGCCTGGGTTCCTTCTGTTGGTCCCGAAGAGCTTTGCAATTAAGCTTTCTCTCCTCTCCTCTTCTCTTCTCTTCTCTTCTCTTCTCTTCTCTTCTCTTCTCTTCTCTTCTCTTCTCTTCTCTTCTCT
>NW_006399839.1:2192522-2201820 GCF_000299155.1 Elephantulus edwardii | reverse complement strand
CTCTCCTCTCCTCTCCTCTCCTCTCCTCTTTCTCTCTCCCCCCCTTTCTTTCTGTCACCTTTTGCTCCCAAGACTAACTGACACCACATTCTTCCAGCTTTTTCTCAGTTTGTCCTTGTCTCTCTCCATCAAACCTCCTTCTGTGCAGGCCTAGCAGCTCCACGAAGCCCCTTGCCTGTGGTGCTGCAGGCCTCCCTGGACTCGTGTTGCCCACAACCTGGTCGACCAGCTGCCACTGAGTCAGTTCTGACGTACGGCGGTCCCATGTGTTTCAGAGCAGAGCTGCGCTCCACTCCATGGAGTTGTTCCTGCCTGCACGTTTTCAGGAATTAATCACCAGCCCTTTTTTCTAAAGCACCTCTGGGTGGATTCGAATTGCCAACCTTTTGGTTAGTAGCTGAGTGCTTAGCCATTTGTGTTACTCACATCAATACTCATTTGCGGTGTCTGAGTCTGACTTAAGGTTCCACTTGCTCATTTGTTTTCTCTACCACAGACAGTAAGCTTCTGGAGGGTAAAGCTGTGTCCTCTGCACCAGATATACTGTGGAGGGCATGGGTTCATGGGCTCCAGTCTCTCTGACAGCCATCGACCAAAACCCAGCTCTTCCCTGTAAGCCAGACACTTAACATCTCTGCACCTCCATTCTTGAACATGTAAAATGTGGGTAATTCTGTCTCTTTACAGTTGGGGAAGAACTCTGCCCCAAGGGCTGCCAAAATAACAAACACGTCTTGGGAAAAGTGCAGCCAGAGTGCTCCTTGGAGGTGAGGGTGGTGAGGCTTTGTTGCACATGCTCTGGGTATGTTCTCAGAGGCTGTTCAATGGAGAGCGACATCATGCTTGGAAAGGTGGATGGTCAGTGTAAGAGAGGAAGACCCTCAACTGGATGTATTGACACAGTGACTGCACCAGTGGGCTCAAGTATGTCAGAGATAATGAGGACAGCATAGGAGAGGACAAGACAGAGTTCAGATCTGTTTGTTCCTAGGGTCTCTGTGAGTTGTACTCAATGGCCCCTAACAACAACACATTTCTATCTTGGGGTGGACCCAGTGAGGCAACACAGATAAAGCTTCAGTGTGTTTCCTTCCATGTCAGGGGCCAGCCACAGCTTTTGTCCATAATAAGCATTCAGGAGCTCTATAATTGTCATTGGTGATGAGAACTGGAGAAGAGGAGACACATTGTGGCATAAGTCAGGGACTGAATTAGCCAAAATTACAACCATAACAGTGAGTTACTTTGTATCAGGCACAGTGTTGAAGCTTTCCTCACCTCCTTCTCTAATTGCTGCAGAATCAGCAACATCTACATGACAGATTGAAAGGTTGCCCTGTCCTGCCACCATCCTCATGACCACTGGGTCCACTGCTGTGTGTATTGCATCCATCCGTCTCACCAAGCGCTCCCCTCACTTTCATGGACCCTCTACTTGACCAGCAAGGAGGTCCCTTTTCTAGCATCTAAGAAGGCACGCCTCAACTAATACTATACCCAGGAAAGGTCCCACCATGTGGCATTCAGTCAAAACCCTGGCATGGAGGGTCAATCTGGCCAGGATTAGCGAGAGTAACTCTTTGCCCACGTTGTTTGTTGCCGTGTGCCATGAGTTGGACTTGACTCATAGCTGACCCTTCCAGCAGGTTTTCAAAGGCAGTCAGTCACACAGGAGGAGCTCGTGGATTCAAACTGTGTGCCTTTGGGATTGCAGTGTAGCTTCTTACCACGAGGCCACCAGAGCTCCCTGTCTCCCACATTGTGGATCCGCCTTTATGGAAGTCACTTGACTGGCCTCCCCCAAAGATCTCTCCCCATCCCTATCCCAGTGGGCCCTGGAGAAGTGTATTTGGACCTTGTCCTTTGGGTCTTCCAGGTGCCAAGGACCTGACCGAGGGAGAGGTACCAGGTTAGAGGATGCAGAAAGAGCAGGCAGAAAAATGAGCATCCTCGCTTCCACACGGACTTGGATGTTTACAGAGCAGCTGCTCTGCGCAAGAACTTCCCGCCCTTACAATCTGGGGGATGCTGGAGTTCAGACACAGGTGCCAGGAATGCAGCACCAACAAGCAAGCTCAGAGTTACAATTCCTCCCATTCCTCTGGGGCTCTGTAATTGCACAAAGTGCTTTCTGGCAGAGGGAGGGGAAGGGAAGTGAAGGCTCTGGCCTACCGTGGAGCCTGGCAGGCTCCAGGCTCCAAATTTGGAATGTGGGTGGGACTGCTGCTCTTAAAACAATCCCAGCCACCCGCCAGGTCGGTGCCAGAGTCCTTCCTGGGAAACGGAACAGCAGCCTTCAGGAGACAGAGCCCAGGGCTGCCTTGGGGCCTGTCAAGGTCAAGGATAGGAAGTTCAGGCCCAGCTAGGCCAGTGGGAGGGAGCCCTGGGGGCAGCTGGTGCCTTTGCAGCCTTCAGATGCAGCCTCTTGAAGGCCATGTGTGCACCAACCTGAGCCCAGCCCTGCTGATAATGGGCCTGGGCTGCAATCTCAGTATTAATATTTACGGCTAACAGTGTTTGTGCACCTCACTCAAAAGGCCCCAAATAGCAGACCGTGTGGCGTGCATGTAAAGAAGAACCAGCGTCTGGACTTGAATAAGTCCCCTTGTCTCGGTAGCTCCAATGATATGAGTTAGTCAGTATTCCAAAATCCTGTTCAAAGAGTATAGATCATGCTACGGGTGGGTGCCCCATACTGCAGAATAGTCTGGTTAGTTAGAACACTGTGATTAAGAGCACAGTCTCTGAAGCAGTATATATCTGAGTTTGAATCCCCTTCCCTACACACTAATCTCTTAGTCTACAAGTGCAGTTGCAAGAATTAGGGGAGAATCCCTTTCTTCTGGACTTAAGCCGTGGACCCCAGCCCCTGCTTGTGCTTGTCTCTATTTGCTCTCTATGAAGTCATTTCCTTTCTTTGAGCCTCAGTCTTCTTGCTGTAAAACGGGCATACCAACAGGACCTACGTTATAGGCTGGTTGTGAGGCTGAAATGACCGGATGTGTATCAAGCACTGCGTGTCGGTGGTGGTATGTGCCATCGTTGGCAACAACGCATAGTGACCCTGTGAGCAGTGGATCTGAACCCTGCCCTAACCTGTGCCAGCCTCATCATCTCGGACATGCTTGACCCCATTGTTAGAGTCCCTGTGCCATCCACGTTGTGCAGGGTTTCCTCTCTTTTGCTGACCCTCCACCTTCCACAGCATGATGTCTTCTACCAAGGGCTGGCCTCCAAACACGTAGTGAGCACTCCGTAAAATCTGTTGTCGCTGGATGCCTTCACGTCAATTCTGACACATCGAGGCCCCACGGGACAGCACTCTGTGTCCACTTAGTGGGACTTTCTTAGCTGTCATCTTTGCAGAGGGAGAACTCCAGGCATTTCTTCCATGGCACCACTGTAGGTGGATTTGAACTGGCAACCTTTCCATTGGTAGCTGAGCACTTATCCTTTGTGCCACCAGGGCTCCTTCAATAATTGCGAGTGATAATAAGTATCTTGTTATAACCATCCATAACCTGCTTGTGTGCAGGGTGACCAGTTGTCCTGGAGACTGAGAATGTTCCTGGGACTTTGAGCACTCAAACCAGGGAAGCCCTGGGCAAAAAGAGACAAGGCAGTCACTCAGGAGAAGCCCAGAGGCTGGCCCGGCTCAGAGGACATTCTGAGTTGTGTGTGGGGTTGGGTGAGGACTCTACTCACTGCATTTGACTTTTGACCACAGAGGTGAGCTGCTGGGCTGAGAAGCATGGAGTGGATCTTATTAAATATATATCCATCCTATTGCACGACACGTAGAGGTGCTCCATAAAGAGTCACTGAATTGAAGGGAAGACTGTGAGCCTTTCAGACTCAGGCCCACCCTTCACTGAGGCTCAGCTCTGCCCAACAAACAGGCTGCTCTGCCTCCTCTGTGTGGCCTTGGTGGTGGCCTCCACCTCCCAGAGCCTCCCTCACCTTTGAAAGGGAGAGGCTAAGTTCTGTCTGGGAGTGGGGTTGTACCATTGAGGGACAATGATCAGTGTCAAGTCCTGGCTGAGCTCTGGATGGTCACATATAGGAAGTTTAGGCCCTGACTGGCCAGTGGGAAGGACCCAGGTGGCAGAGACAGTGGGGACAGGTGGCATCTTTTATATCCTTCAGGTGTGCCATGCGTTTCATAGGCCACCTGAGTGTCAACCTTAAGGATATGACCCTCACCTATGTGGTCAGGAGGGACCAGTCTTTGGAAAACAACATCATCCTGGGAAAGGTGGAGGGTCAGAGAAAGAGAGGAAGACCCTCAATGAGGTAAAAATGACCCAGAGACTGTAGCAATGGGCTTGATCTTATCAGACCATGAGCCTCATAGGGTCATAGTAAGTCTTACTTGTCTTGACAGCACCTAACACCAGCAGCAGCAGCAGCAGCATGGGATACTTGCCTTGTGCCGGGAACCTGGTCTCTCATTATCTTATTTCATCATCTCAGTGTCTTAGTTTAAGGGTTAATAAGCATTGCCCAAAGTTTATGGGTGAAAGTTTGGGTGGGAGGTTAATGAACTTGGCTTACAAGGGGCAGATCCTGGCATCAAAGTCCAGCTAGGTGGCCCCTCTTCTGTGTGATAGCTCCACTTATCTTGAAACTGCCCAGGAAGGAAGAACCCAGTGGATGATCCCATTTGTCTTCACAGCAAAGGTGCAAACCTCTAGGACCTAGCTTTGGGATATGGCCAAGGGTATGAGTTATGTCCATGGAGAGGGACATCATGCTTGAAGAGATGGAGAGCAAGAGAGAGGAAGGCCCTCAACCACGTGGACTGACATGATGACTGCTGCAATGGCCTAAAGTGTGTCAGAGATTGAGGATGGCACAGGATAGGACAGGGCTCAGATCTGTTTTTCATGGGGTCTCTCTGCATCATTCTCAGCTCGACAGCATCTCAGCTCGTCAGCACCTCACAACAGCAATGACATGAGCTATATAGGACAAGCGTCCCTCATGTGAGAACTTCCCATGGCTAAAAACAGGCATGAAGAGAGCTTAGCTGGAAGAGAGGAAGAGGAGGGGGAAGGGAAGGAAAAGGAAGCGGAAGTAAGAGAAGAGGAGGGGGGAGAAGAAGCAAAGGAGAAGCGTGGACTCCTGTTTTGAAATCCTACGACTCTCTGCTTTTGGAGTCATTCGGTTTCCTATGCTGTAAAACTCAACGGCCATCTTTCTACCCAGGAGCAGTTAGTGTGTGCATTTCCAGCATTTTGGTTAGCACCGTGTCTATACACTACACCACCAGTTCAACAACTCAACTTCGCTTCATCGGAAAGACTATTCCAATGACACTACCTTTTCTTTTCTTTTCTAAGTCCAAGTGGCAAAGAATTTATTGCCGTAGAGCTGGAACTGACTCACAGCTCACTCATTGGGTTTCTGAGGCTGTCAATTGCTTGGAAGGAGATTGGTCATCTTTCTTCCATGGAACCATTGGTGGAGAGAGGCATGGCCTTTGACTTAGCACTACAACTCCCCATGGGTTGCAAGTGGTTATAGGCTCTGGATTTTTTTTTTAAACCCCAAACCTCCAGATTTATAATCAAGAGTCATCTTTACTTAGTAAAGGAGTCTTAGTGGTGGTTCGACTGCTAACAGGACTGCTGACCTGTCAGTGGTGCAAATTCACCAGGTGCTCTAGGGGAGAAAGGTGAGGCAGTTTCTTCCTGTAAAGATTTATGGTTTTGGAAACCCAGTAGAGGGTCACCACGCATGCGACCCGTTGAACAACAGATCTGAACCTTGCTCTATCCCACACATCCTCACCATCTGTAAACCCACTGGGGTCGTCACTGTGTCAATCCAGCTTGTTGAGGATCTTCCTCTCCTTCTCTGACCCTTCAGCTTTCTAAGTATGATGTCTTTCTCCAGAGACTGGTTCCTCCTGGAGAATGAGGCCAAAGTCAGTCAGACAAAGTTTCAGCATTTCTGCCTCTGAGGAGCACTCGCATTTCCTTCAAGACAGATTTGTTTGTTTATTTGGCCGTCCATAATACAGGCCATGGTCTTTGCAATCACTTGTTATGCATCAGAGAGTTGGACAATGACTAAGGAGGACAGAAGGAGAATTGATGCCTTTGAGCTGTGGTGCTGGAGAAGAGTATTGAATGTACGTACCATGGACTGCCAAGAAAACAAACAGATTCATCCTGGAG
Source organism: Elephantulus edwardii (assembly GCF_000299155.1). Lineage (NCBI taxonomy): Eukaryota > Metazoa > Chordata > Mammalia > Macroscelidea > Macroscelididae > Elephantulus > Elephantulus edwardii. The sequence continues at coordinate 2,195,638 of NW_006399839.1, read as the reverse complement.
AGGGTTAAACCAAGCAATTCCTTGGCGTCAAGGATTCTGGGGCTTCGTCTGACATACTTTGGGCATGTTGCAAGGAGGGACAGGTCCTTGGAGAGGGACCCTATATGACCCTCTTGGAGGGGAAGACCCTCTATGAGATGGATTGATTCAGTGACAGGGGTAATCGGGATGGGTGTGTCAGAGGCAGTGCGATTGGCACAGGATAGAGCAGGGTTTAGGGCTGTTGTACATAGGATCGCTATGAGGCGCAAACGACTCGACGGCACATAACAACAACAATATCACCAACATCACTATCCAAAGGCTTTGATTCTTCTTTGACCTACTTTATTCATTATCCAGCTTTCAGATGCATAGCAGTAACTGAAAAGATCATGGCTTAACTCAGGTGCACCTTAGCTTTAAACTGGCATCCTCGCTTTTTATAAGTTGAGAGCAGTCCTTGACAGAAGATTTCTCCAGTGCAACACATCTTTTGATTTCTTGACTGCTGCTACCAAGGATGTTGATTGTTGATACAAATAAACTTAAATAATTGACAACTTTTCCCTTGTCCGTTAGCCTAGGAGTGAGGATTTTTGTTTATTGATGAGGTGTAATCCATATTGAAGGCTGTAATCTTTTATCTTTTGCATCAAGTGTTTCAAGTTTTCTTCCCTTTCTGCAAGCAACATTGTTTCATCTCTATTAATGCAGGTTGTTGGTGAGTCTTCTTCTAATCTTGATTTTATATTCTTCTTCATGTAGTTGAGCTTCTCAAATTATTTGTTCAGCATACAGATTGGATAGATATGGAGAAAGGATACAACGCTGACACACACTTTTCCTGATTTTAAACTATCCAGTATTCCCTGATTCTGTTAGGACAACTGCTTCTTGGTTTATACATAGGTTCTGCATGAGCACAGTCAACTGTTCTGGGATTACCATTCTTCTCAACATTAGATATCATTTATGAATGAAACACACAGTCTAATGCCTTAATAAAATATAAGCAAAGATTTTTATGATATTCTCTGCTTTCTGTCAAGATCCATCTGACACCACCAGTGATATCCCTGGTGCCACGGCCTCTTCTAAACCCAGCTTGGATTTCTGGAAGTTCCCTGTCAATGTACTGTTCCAGCTGTTTTTTTCAATAATCCTCAGCAAGACTTGACTTGCATGCGAAATTAATGATATTGTTCTATCATTTCCATATTCTGTTGGGTCACCTTTTTTGGAAATGGGAACAAATATCGATTTTTCCCAATTAACTGGCCAGATAGTTGTCCGTTCTTATTGGCAGAGATTGGTAAGCACATCCAAGGCTTCTTCCTTTAGTACCATGGTTCTTGATCATATGCTACTTCCTGAAATAGTTCTGAGTTGACCAACTCTTTTTGGTACAGTAAGTCTGTATTCATTCCATTTTCTTCTGGTGCTTTCTGCATCATTCAAGATACTGCCTATAGAATCCTTCAGTGTTGCAACTAGAAGCTTGAATTTATTTTTCAGTTCTTTCAGCTTGAGAAAATGCTGAATGTGTTCTTCTGTTTTGGCTTTCTAACTCTGTATCCTTGCACATTTTACTGTAATACTTTGCCTTCTTAAACTGCCCTTTGAAATCTTCTGTTCAGCTCTCTTAACTCAACATTCTGTCCCCTTATCTTGTTCTCTTTTTGTCCCAGTAAAACTTTCAGAGTCTGTTCTGACATCCATTTTGGTCTTTCCCCCACTCCCCAACCCCCGTCTTTGTAAAGCCCTTATTCCATAGAGCCAGGTTGTAAATCAAGCCTTTTTCAGTATGGAGAGATATGTTCAAAAGACATGCTGCATTTAGAATTGCCTAAATGTGGAGAGACAAGGCTGTGGCTGGCTTATATCCATAGTGGGCCCTCACCCTGGGCCCCCACAGCCATGGCAGCATCCACACCCTGGCCCAGCTCTGTGTCTTAGCTTCCTCTCTCAGTCCCTCCTCTGACCCCTGTGACAATCTGTGCAAGTGCAACTGCTCATTTCACCTTTTGACAGATGAAAAAAATGAGGTACAACATGGTAAAGTCAGTTACCCAAGGTCTCACAGCTGGAGTGGCAGAGCTGGGAATTGAACCCAGGTCTTTTGCTTTCCAGATCCTCTGATTTTGACCATGTGCTTCCTTCATCAGTACCATGAAGGCCTTGAACTAAACTGGGAGGCTCTTGAGGGGTATCTTCTCTTTCCTCTTCTAAAATCGATTTTCATTTGTTTCCAGCCTTTCACAGCTACGTTTAGAAGTAGTACAGAGGGTTCCTATACACTCAACAAAACGTCTCCCCTCTAGTTAACATATTAAGAAGGTCTACTTGTCACGCTGCATGAACCAATATTGACATATTGCTTACTGAAGTTCATGGTGACCAGCTTCCCCTAGTTTTTGCCCAACAGCCTTCTGTTCTGGGGGTCGTCACGTTTCCTTGGGTTCCTCTTGGCTTGTGACAGCATCTCAGACTTTACTTGTTTGGCTGACCTTGACTGCTCTGAGGAGTACCAGTCAGGTGCTGCCTTTCTACTGGCATCTGTCCGAGGTTTTTGTCATGAATGCCCTAGGGTTGTGGGATTTTGGTAGAGAGACCAGGAGTGCATCTCATCCACTAGATCTAGATGGTTAATATTGACCTTGATATCTTGGCTGAGGCTGTGCTGGTCCGACTCTGCTACTGAAAAGTGAATTTCAAAAAGAATTCATGACTTCTTTTTGCATTGTTGTTGAGAAGACACACAGCAGGGCATACACCAGTTCTGCGCTTTCTAGGCAGACAATTCCAGAACATTCATTACCTTCTTCCAGCTGTGCACTTATTCCTACCCCTCCTTTATGAAGTAATTTCCTCCTCAGTAATAGCAGGGAGCTCTGGTGGTCATGTGTTGCATTGTCAACCCAAAGGCAGGCGGTTCAAATCCTCAGCTGCTCTGTAGGAGAAAGATGAGCAATCTCCTCCTGTGCAATATTCAACCTCTGAAAAGGCACTGAAGTCAGTTCTAACTCAACAGCACATAAGAACAGTAACAAGTTCCCTATCAAATCTTTTGAGTTCACTGTAAAGTTTGTGGTGGTGGTGGTGGTGATGATGGTGGTGGTGGTGGTGGTGGTGGT
>NW_006399839.1:2156882-2192422 GCF_000299155.1 Elephantulus edwardii | reverse complement strand
GAGAGAGAGAGAGTATTTAGAGAGGGATGTAGCACAGTGGCTATATGCTTGGCCCTTTCCCAAAAGGTTTGAACCCCCTGGCACGCTGGTGGTCTGCTTCCACAAAGACTACAGCCTTGAAAAGCCTATGGGGCAGTTCTGTGCTGCCCTAGACGTTTGCTCTGTCCTGGACGGTCCCTCTGTGTTGGAATTGACCTGGAAAAGACCTACAGCCTCAGAAATCCAGTGGCGGCTCGCTAAGGAGTCTGAAACCAAAATGGACAGCAGTGGGTTTAGTTTTGGGGTTTGGGGTACAAGAGGATGAGACCACCAAGCCTGCCATCCTGGGGCTGTTGAAGTCCCTCCACGACCTGGGTGGAGCGGACACAGGCTAATTAAGAACCTTGACCAGGAGGGAGGGAGGGAGGGTCGGAGGTGGAGGTGTTCCCACCTTACCTGGAGCACGCTCCTCTGTTTCAGCTCCATAAACTGCCAAGGCAACAAAGCCTTTTCTGTATTTAGGGAGAGATACAGTTTGCAAATGATCTCATTACCCCCGCACCCGCTAGTGGAGTTACACGGGGCCTGGCTAACAAGTGGCAGTAAAACATTTTATGGGCCCCTCTGCCCCCTGCTCGCCCCACCGTGTCATTTTCTCTGTTTGGGGTTGGACTGGGTGTTTTCCCCTCTTTCCCCCCTCTTTCTCCTTGCACTTTCTCTCATGTTAATTATATTAGTTGCCATGGAAACAGTGATGTCATTGGCACAGGCACGCTCAATGACATCCAAAAGCACAGTTTATAGTATGGCTCGAAATTTATTCCATGGCTCGAAGCCTTGAGGGGGGTTACATGGCGATTATATCACAAGGCACCATCTGGGCGTGAGGGTGGGATGTGGAGTGGGGTTCTGCGTAGCAGGCTCCTGGAATTCCAGAAACTGGAGGACATATGGACGGTGTGGAGGACACCTTGGGTCGGATGAGCAATTGTCTGTTGGCTTTTACCTAACAGCATGGAGCCCGCCATTTGTCCCCATTTAGGATTTTAGTATCTTGCATGGAATTGGTGCTTAAAAGCGCTTTACTCACAACCTGAAGAGTACGTTTGTGTAAGCGTGCGTGAGTGTGGACGTGTGCACGGACACACGCTGAATGCACGCGAGCCGAGCGGCTGATCTGAACACGCAATCTGTGTAGCACGCATTGCGTGTTGCGTCATGCACATGCGCACACTGACATGCCCCGGTGTATAAGGAAGCCTGGTGGTGCAGTGAGTAAAGGCGTGGCTGCTAACCAAAAGCTTGACGCTTGAAACCTATCCACCTCCGATGCCCCAAGCAAGAAAGTGATTACTGGCCCTCACTGCCCTGGAGTGCCTTCCGACTCCCAGTGGTTCTGGAGGACTGGATGGAGCTGCCCCTTGGCGATCCCAAAGTTGTAAATCTTTGGGGGAAACTGTCACCTCTGTCTCAAGTGGGGTGGTCAGCAGATTTGAACTGCTGACCTTTCAGTTAGCAGCCCCCAATACTTAATCTGCCACACCACCCCGACTCTTTACAGTCTAGGAAACCCATTAGGTCTGTTCTACTCTGTCTCATGGGTCTGCTATGAGTCAGAAAGGACTAGAAGGTGCAGGCACACCCACATTCATGATTTTGGCCCTTCCTTCTCACCCACCCACCCTTCTACCCGCTCTTTACTCCTGGGTGGGTCCTGAAATCCTGTCCTAGTCTCCAACTGCCCTCGACCGAGCTCTTGGGGGAGGTGGGGGCAAGGCTGTGTAGAGCTGAGGGGCTTGTGGGTAGCAGGGCAGATGTGCAGATGGGCGGCCACCACGCTGAGCCTCCCTCCATAGTTCTGTGGGTGTCCGGGGCGCCCAGGTCTGGTACTGACCACACAGATCCCAAGGATAGAGGCTCTCAGGAGTCCCCTCTTCTTCCTTGGGGCCCCAGGATGTGTTTCAGACCCGGTGGCAAGGATTGCTCCGAGCTTGCTGGGGGAATCTTAGCCAACAGTGTGTGGAGCAAGTGGGAAGGCCAGGTCTGCCTTGTCAGTGTCAGAGTGTGGGCCTCCGAGGTGGGAAGAACAGACACTCTTTAGGAAGGGCTGGGGGAGGGGGACAGGGGGGCCCAGAGGGTCAGTATTATAGACCGAGACAGAAACCGAACTCCAGACAGCTTCAGGGAAATGGGCAAATTATGTGCCCCTGAACCGGAGAGTACCAGACAGAAATGGCCCTCAAATAGTGACATGGGTTTCTTATACTTTCTTGGTCCAGCCTGTTTAGATTTCAAATTCCCTGATGGCACCAGAGCCCTGGTGGCATGGTGAGTTAAGCAATGGGTTCCATGATAGAAAAATCAGGTCATCTACTTCCTTAAATATTTGTTGTTATTGTTAAGCTTTTGAGTTGGAACTGACTCATAGCTGACCTTCTAACAGGTTTTCAGAGGTAGTAAATCCCATGGAAAGAGATTGCCCATCTGTCTCCTGCAGAAGGCTGGTGGATTTGAACCTGTGCCTTTGTATTGGCAGGACAACTCCTTACCACTATGCCTCCAGAGCTCCCGTAGAAACCCTAAGGACCAGTTTCATTTGATCCTATGGGGTTCCTATGAACCGGAATCCACTCCACAGTGGTGGGTTTGAGGAGCTGTGCCAAGATGGCTTCAGGAGCCCCAGGCATCCCTGTAAGTCCACATTGCACCCAAAACCACCAGTGGACCAAGTCTGGTCATGTGCCTATCCATTATCGAGTCATATGTCCCTTAGAAATGGCATCCTTCGATTGGCAATGCCTAGGTCACATGGCCACCCCAGGAGCCAATATGAGAAAGCAGAGAACTCAGGGACCAAGGTGAGAGTGAGGGAACTTGAGCTAAGCTCCTTCAACTTGGGACTGGCTAGGGCAATTACAGGTCACTTTCTTCTCCAGTCACACTGTTGGTCTTCCATCCACGTTCCTCATTCTCAGTGAACCCCCAGGGAGTTCTAAATGTGCTCAGCCACTTCTAGACCTCAGGACACAGAGAACAGTCACTGTCAGTACCCAGCCAGCATGACAGCCCCCTGGAGAACCCCCAGAGCAGAGAGAAGAGCTGCTGATGGCAGAACCCCCCGGGCACTCCACCTCGCCAGGAAAGCCTCTGGATTTTCTGTCAAATCCTAACTAGGTTCTGAGAGATGATCATGTTCAGTGGAGAAAGGGGTAACTTCCCTCCCGGCCGACATAAAGGACCCAAGGAGATGAAAGGGTGGCTAAGACCCACATGGTTTTTTGTTGTTTGTGTTGCTGCTGAGTGCCATTGAATCAATTCTGATGCATAGTAGCCTATGAACAGGAGTCAGAAGAAGCTTGTCTAATCTTGCATCTGCCTCTTACTGAACTTAAGCCCCTTGTAGTCACTGTGTCAATCCATACCATTGAGGGGCTTCTTTGGTGACCCTTCACATTTCCAAGTATGATGTTGCCTTCCAAGGACTGGCCCTTCTGGCATGTTCATAGTATGTGAGACGAAGGCTCACCATCCTTGGTGTAAGGAGGTAAGGCTTGAATGCTCTGACTGCACTTCCTTCAAGGTAGATTTGTTTATTCTTTGTCAGCCTGTGTGTGGTATTCCGTACTCTTTGCTGACATCTTGATTCAGAGGTATCAACTTTTCTTCAGTCTTCCTTCCCAACTTTTGCATGCATATGAAACAATATAAAATAGAATTACTTGGGTCCAACACACCTTAATCTTTAAAGTGATATATTTGCTCCTTAGCACTTCAAAGAGATGTGTGACAGCAGATTTGCACTATGTTGTTTGATTTCTTTTTTCTCTCCACTTTATTTTCTATTGGTTTACATACAAAATTTGTATACTATTGTATATTATTCATGTACACGTGTACGAAGACTATAGCCTGAATCAGGTGCACCTTAGTCTCCAGTGTTATATGTTGTTGTTGTTGTTGTTGTTAAGTGCCGTCAAGTCGCAGGCAACTCATAGCGACCCTATGAAGGAGAGTCCTGGGCGCTTGGGTGCCTTTCATCTTCTCTCCAGCAGTGTTATATAGTATTTTAGAAAATCATTGCTCCTTAGTGCTGCACAGTATTCCATTGTGTGCATGTACTATACTCTCTCAGTCATTCATTTGTTGATGGACATTTGGGCCCTTTCCATTTTTTTGCTGTGAATAATGCTGTGAACACAGATGCACAAATGTTGCATGGTTTCTTGACGGCTGCTACTGTGGGTATTGATTGTGGATCCAGGTAAGATGCAATCATTGACTTTAATCTTTAAGCTTTAAGTTTTTTTTTCCATTTATCATTCCAATGATAATAGCAATGTCAAATGGCTTAACCCTGGGTTGAAAGGTGTGTCTGCTAGGGGAGCTCTGGTGGCCTAGTGGCAAGAAGCTGCACTGCAATCCCAGAGGAACAGAGTTCGAATCCACCAGATGCTCTGCCGGAGAAGGAGGCGCAATATCCTCCTGTACCAGTCAGATCTGATTTGACGGTACACGCACACAAAATAAAAAAAAAAAAATAAAAAAAAAAATAAAGGTGTGTCTGAAAGGTGTGTCTGCTGTATCACACAACTTCACATAAGATAGGCCCTAGGAAATTGGTTAGAAGGTATAGAGAGCCCTTCATACAGTCTCTGGCAAATAGAAAGTCCATACACTGCTGAAAGGTCAAGTCCCTGTTGCAGGTCATACAACCAGGGTGTTCCTTAGGGTCAAGGATGGTAAGAGTCCATCTCACATACCTCGGGCATGTTGTATGGAGGATCTGGCCTTCAGAAGAAGATACCATGCTGGGAAAGATTGGGGGGGCAGAGGAAGAGGGGAAGACAGTCAGTGAGATGGAGTACCACAATGACAGTGGGCTTGAGTATATCAGAGATTGTGAGGATGGTGCAAGAAGACAGAGAAGGCTCAAATCTGTTGTTTGTAGGATCTGTTGTTCATAGGATCATAGTTGACTTGAACAGCATCTCCCGCATATAGGTGTTTACTGTGACATCCATAGTGATTTGCTGTTAGGGGCCTTTGAGTTGGTTAGCGCACTTCGGGGCCTTTCCATCTAATGGCAGGAAATGTGACTTGATTGGCCCTGCACATCTTCATGATCTCGGGGATGTTTGGGCCTACGCTTGTGGCCATTGGGTCAGTGCATCTCAGTGAAGGTTTGCTTCCCTTTCACTGACAGCCTACCAGCGCAGCCTTCCCTGGTGATGCGTTCCAAAGAAGCAAGCTAAAGTCTTGACACTGTAGTATACTGCATTTCTGCATTTCTTCTAAGCATTGCATTTCTTCTAAGACTGATTTATCTGTCCTCCTGGCCATCCATGGTATATTTTGTATTCTTTGCCAACACCACAATTTGAATGCATCAGTTCTTCTGTCTTCCTTTTTGATTGTCCAGCTTTCACATGCACCTTTAGGCAAGCAAATACTACCTATAGTAATAGTAGAAATAGAAAACCATAGAGTATTTTGGCAGGGAAGACAATAGGGTGTTGATGAGGAGTTTGGTTGGGAGGAAAAGGAACAGGGATGGCTTAGACTAATAGTTCTCCCTCAGTGGAATTGGGGCCCACAGGACCCTGGTAATCACTTCTCGGGGGGGGGGTGCCACTGTCCCCTAATGGATAGAGGACAAAAGTGCTGCTAAACGTCTTATAATGTGTTAACCCCCAAACCAAACCTCCTGCTGCTGAGTCAGTTCCCACTCAAAATGACCCTGTAAGATGGAGCGCACCTGTCCCATGGGGTCTCCTAGGCTTCACGTCTTTACAGAGCCAGACTGCCACATCTTCCTTCAGCAAGGTGGCTGGTGGATTCAACCCAGCAACCTCTTTTCTAGTGGCCAAGTGCTTTAACATTGCCTTATCACCAGGGCTCCTTCCGATCCCCAGTACAATCTCCCAAACCAAAAATGCTCTTGGCCCCAAATCAGCAAGTCTGAGACTGAAATCCCCTGGTTTAGAGTCAATGTGGGAGCTCTCCCAGGACACAGCATAGACGTCACAAAGGAGATTCTGGGCAGGGCAAGGGCCTGGGGTGTCTAAAGACTGACAGAGTCGTCCCCTCTTCTGGTGGATGAGCAAACTTCACTCCTGGTCTACAGTGTGGTGTGGTGCCCGATGGTGGAGATGAGCTGGCTGGGAGTGGTGAGGAGAAGCTGTGTCATCAGAGGGTTCTTGGCCCCTGGTGGGCTCAATGGCCCTCTTTCCAGCTGTCCTGTTGTTCTTAGCCACTGGTGAATTGACCCCTGAGTCATACTGACCTCAGGCATAGTGAGGTCAGACCATAGAGTTTTCATTGACTAATTTTGGGAAGTAATCAGCTAGGCCTTTCTTCCTAGTCTCCAAGTTCTGCCGAAACTTGTCCAGCATCTGAGCAGCATGAAAGTGCACCATAATAGATGAGTGGTCCCTGTGCACAAGGCCTGGGATCAAACCTGGGCCTCCCATGTGCTAGGCAAGAATTCTACTGTTGAACTTCCAGTGCCCCCAAATGTGGGTACAACCTCCCCTCCCCCCGAATTATAGTCTCAACATGTTCCTTGAAGTGGGTCGTGCAGGGCAGCTGGCAGCTTGCCGTCATCCCCCCTTCTCGCCCTGCCCCTCATCAGTAAATGTGCCCACCCGGGCAGCCAGCCTGCTCTCCAGTCCTGAGTCAGAAATGTTGCTTTGTTTCAGTAACTTGAGAGCAGGGGAAGGAAAAGAGGAAAGTGAACAGGAAGAGAGAGACACTGAGTAAAAAACAGGGAGGCCGATCTCGATAGAGGCAGGAAGAGACAGACAGATTTCACAGGAGAGAGAAACGCAAAATGAGCGAAACACGGAGACACCACACCTGAGCTAGAGCATGAGACAGACAGAGAGACAGACTAGTGGGAATCAGAAAGAGAGGCACCCCGCAGCTCGGGAGCCCTCAGGAGAAGAGGGTAGAGAGGGGTCCGAAAAGGGAGTGTAAGTAAGAAGGGACTTCCTGCAGACCCCCGCGCCCAGCGCCCGTCCACCAAGGCTCTGCCCTATGTCAGCCAAGAAGCTCGGCCCGGACGTGTTCTCATCGCTGGTCCAGGGTAAACCAGCATTGTTTCTGCCCTCGCTGGCGTTCCCCGAGAACTGGACACCAGCCAGCAGGAAATTCCTGGGACAAATCTTTCCACTCAGAGTCCTGAAAAACTTTTATTTATGTATTTTAATTTGTGGGGTGGGGAGGAGGAAAAAGACAAGAAAACAAGAAGCCCCTGATATAAAGGGTAGAACCATGGCCCCAAGCAGGTCTGCTATGCCCCCCACCCAGGCCTCATTCTTCACCTGGAAGGATTTATGACCTCACATCCCCATGACATCACAGTGCGTTGCCATGGGCCCTGCTTTATTATCATAAACAAAGGGCCTTTCCCGGGACACTGGCCGAATGACAAGGGTGGGGGTGCCTCAGCCTAATGAGTTGTCTTGGGAAGGCTGGGAAAACTGTTATCTGCCAGTCTTACTCCCATCACTGCTTAGTTCTGCCCAAGGCCTAGCCAAAGCCACTGGGACAGGGCAGCTCCCTGAAGGAGGGCCCTCTGCTCTCCCTACTGTCACTGCAAAAAGCGACACAACCCCAGGCTTCCCATCTTGCTACAAATATTCATCCACCCACCTACCTGCCAATTCACCTATTCATCCACCTGTTCACCCGTCTACCCGTCAAGTCACCCATCCTCCCACCACTACCTGTCTACCCTTTTACCATCCATCCACCCATCTACCATTTATCCATCCATCAATCTACCTATTAATCTAACAATCCACCCACTTAACTACCCCTCTATTCATCCATCTATCCATCCACCCTTCCTCGACTTATGCACCCACCCATCTACTGTACACCCACCCACCTATCCATCCGTCCCTTCACCCATCCACCCACCTGCTCATCCATCCATCCATCCATCCATCCACCCAACCACCCATCCATCCATTCATCCATCAACCTACCCACTCATCCATCCATCCATCCACCCACCCACCCACCCACCCACCCATCCATCCATCCATCCATCCATCCATCCATCCATCCACCCACCTACCCCACCAATCTATCCATTCTTCCATCCATCCATCTATCCATCCACCACCCCTTCCCTTCACCCCTCTACTACTCCACTAACCCACCTACCCATCCACCCACCCACTGATCTATTCATGCATCTCTCCATCCGTCCATCAGCCCATCCACCCATCCGTCTATCCATCCATTCACTCATCCATCCACCCACCCACCTATCCTTCCGTCCATCCATCCATCCATCCATCCATCCATCCATCCATCCATCCACCCACCCACCCTCCCATGCATCCATCCATCCACTGACCCATCCGCCCATTCAGTGATCCATCTATGTGCCCACTTGCCTGCCCACCCACCCATCCAACCACCCACACTCCCACCCATCCATCCGTCCATCCATCCATCCATCCATCCATCCATCCATCCATCCATCCACCCACCTACTGATCCACCCACCCATCCATCCATTCATTATCCACCCATCAAACCACCCACCTATTCACCTTTTCACCCCTGTATTAACCCACCCACCCACTCACCCATCCATCCATCCGTCTGTCTATCCATCCTTCCGTCCATCCAGCCTTCCATCCATCCATCTATCCACCCATACATCCATTATCCACCCACGCATTCATCTGTCCACCCCGTACCAACCCACCCATCCATCCATTCAGCAACAATGTGCATACCCAGTACCTGCTATGTGCTGGGTATTGCTACCATTTGCCTTTGAGTCATTGTGATTCCATGTGTATCAAAGTGTAACTGTTCTCCATAGAGTCTTCAAGAGTTGACTTTCCAGAAACAAATCACCAGACCTTTCTTGCAAGGAACCTCTGGGTGGACTTGAACCACCAGCTTTTTAGTTGGCAACTGAGCCTGCATTAGTTGTTTGCATCACTTGTTGAAGCTAGGCTACAGGTTGGTGAGGACACACAGGCTGGTCCTGCCTTTGAAGAATCTGTAGTACCTAACAAACAAATATGAATGTGGAAAATTATGAGTTGAATGAGCTGATAAAAGCAAACAGAAAGCAAGGATGAGGCTATCTGAGAGAGCAAGCGACTTGGATGAGCTATCAGGGAGGGCTCCTTGGAAGAGGTGGTGTTTAAAAGACAGCATGAGAGAGGAGAGTGACAGCAGGTGGTGGGAGCTAAGGTGAGGAGGATGGTGCCTAGCTGAATGACCAGTGGAACTAGGTGTGCACCAAGGACGTTGTTTCATATATGGTACTCTTCAACAGATGACCTGACCCGAAGGAGGAATCTTGTAAAGAAGAGTCAGTGTCATCAGAGATCTTGGTCGAGTTGAGCTTCTGAACCCTGATCAGTTCATGCCACCAAACTACCATCTGACTCACCAAGAGTGTGGCCGCTCTGCCAGATCAGGTTCTTGGTGACAACAAATTAGCCAGGGCAGAAACACCTGTAGATGCTGGAGCCAACTCTCCTTGGCAATAGTCAAGTGTGTGTGTAAGCAGATTAGACTGCTCTGCAGTGGGGAGGGGGAGGAGGAGATGGGGTAGATGTGTGGGCACTGCCTGACAGCTGCCCAGGATGCCAGGTGAGGAACAGGCAGGAAAACCTGCCCACACCTCCATGAGGGTGGTCCCAAAGGGAGCTGGCCCTGCAGAAGACCTTTCAGAGCGTCAGTTCAGTAATGGGGCAGATGGAGGCCCAGAGGCCCAGAGAAGGGGTGGTAGCACAGGAGGTGAAGAATAGTAGCCAAGGGCACAGGCAAAGCTGGGCCAGATGCAAGGTCTGCACCTTCTTGCTGTGTGGCCTTGGGAAACTCACCTGACATCTCTGAGCCCTTGTCTCCAGCATAAAGCAGAGAGACTGCATCTAAGGGTATTTCAAACACCTGCAAAAGAAATGGTCATCCCTACTTTTCCCAAGAGCCAATAATAAGAATAATAATAACAATGATAATAAAAACAGCCATGCCTAGCAGAGTTTTTCAGGCTGCTCATACATACATTAGCTCAGTGGTACCTAGGGAAGGTCTAGGAGGTGTTGCAGACCGAGGGTAAAGTATTTTTATAATTATTAATAATGAGCCAGACTACCAGGAATGATATAGAACAGAGAGTGTGAAAAACAGGGGGCCAACAGTTCCCATGACTGAAGGCCCCAAGCCATGTTTCTCTGAGTATTTATTTAGAATCATAAGGAAGGTAAACAAAGTAAAATCATAAAGAAGTACAAAACAAAAACAAAGTATAATGGTGAAGCCTTTTACAGATAAGGCCAAGTTACTCTTTATGCTAATCTCAGGAGAGAGGGATTCAGTTGATACAACCTAAGAACAGTGTTGACTCTTAGGGAACACCTTAGTGCCACAAGGTGACCTCCAGCTTGTATTAAGCCTCCCTCTTTTCCTGATATAGTATTTGGTCTACTATTAGTAAATGTCAAGAAGACAGATTCTCACCACTGAACCAATTGGTAGGATCAGGATGGATGGCGAAGAGATTGAGATTGTTCACAGCTTCAGTTTGCTTGGCTCCACAGTCAACACTCTTGGCACGAGCAGCCAGGAAATCAAAAAACATATTGCGATGGGAAAGTCTGCTGTTAGGGACCTCTCTAAAGTACTCAAGAGCAACGCTGTCTCTTTGGAGACAAAGGTGCTCCTGATACAGGCCATGGTCTTTGCAATCACTTGTTATGCATCAGAGAGGTGGACAATGACTAGGGAGGACAGAAGGAGAATTGACGCCTTTGAGCTGTGGTGCTAGAGAATAGTATTGAGTGTACCATGGACTGCCAAGAAAACAAACAGATTCATCCTAGAGAGGGTTAAACCAGGCTACTCCTTGAAGGCAAAGATGCTTGGGCTTTGTCTGACATACTTTGGACATGTTGCAAGGAGAGACAGGTCTTTGGAGAGGGACATCATGCTTGGTAGGGTAGAGGGACAGCGCAGGAGGGGAAGATCCTCTATGAGGTGGATTGATTCAGTGACTGGGGTAATCGGGATGGGTGTGTCAGAGGCAATGTGATTGGCACAGGATAGAGCAGGGTTTAGGGCTTTTGTACATAGGGTCGCTATGAGTCGCAAACGACTCGACGGCACATAACAACAGCAACAACAACAAATTAGTAAATTTTATATTTGGCTTCCCTCAAGGAGGTATGTGTTTTCTCGCAAAGAAGACTACAATTAAAAACTGAGATAGTAGCAAGTGTTGGCAAGAATGAGGGGCAATCATAACACTGGGACACTGCCCCAAACCCACTGCTATAGAGTCAATTGCAACTCATAGTGACCCTCCATCAAGTTTTTGAGGCTGTAAATCTTTCTAAGAGATGACAACTCATCTTCCTCAGAGCAGCTGGCAGATTGGAACTGACAGCCTTTGGGTTAGCAGCTGATACATGACTTCACACACTGAGATTCTGTAAACACTGCTCATAGGATCGTAAAATAGATGCAACTGCTTGGAAAGCTCTTTTACTGTTTCTGAAGAGGTTGGTTATAGCTGGAGTTACCATGAAGGAACTCTGGTGGAGCTGACACTACTCTCCAATGGTTCGAATCCACCAGCCTCTCTCCAGAAGAAAACTGGGCAGTCTCCTCTCGTGGGATTTCCAGCCTTGGAAACCCAATGGAGGGTCAGCTGTGAGTCAGTTCTTACTCAACAGCAAAGAGTGAGAGAATGACCTTAAATAAAAATACCCCACTGCCTCCAAATCAATTTTAACTCCTAGTGACCCCACAGGACAAAGTGGAACTGCCGCTGGGGGCTTCCAAGGCTGTCCTCTTCACAGAAGCACATGGCTGTATCTTTCGCCCTAGGAATGACTGGTGTATTCAAACCACCGACTTTTCTGGTTAGCAGCTTAACACCCACTCCACAGTGCTGCAGAGCTCCCTAGAGTTACTATATGACCCAGCCGTTCTCCTCCCAGCCACATAGGTATAGAGAACACATATCCATGCAAAAACTTCTACAAGAATGTTCTCAGTAGCAAAATAATATAAACAGCTCAAGTATCCATCAAAACAGGTATACGACATGTCAGTACAATGGAATATTATTTGGCAGTAAGAATAAGACAGAGTTGAAGTACCAAGATGTCTACAACATCTGTATTCAGTAAAAGAATTTTTTTGAACAATACAAGCCCCACACAGTAGATGGTTCCATTTATACACAATTTTCAGAATAGACAGTTTAAAGAACAGTTGATTAGAGCCCAGTGTGATTAAAGAGTTATTGGTATTTGGTGCCTTCGAGGCAACGCCGACTTATAGTGACCGCATGAACAACAGATCTGAGCCTTGCCCTATCCTGCACCACCCTTTCAATCTCTGCCATGCTCCAGCCAGTTGTCCCTCTTACTGGGTCAATCCAACCTCTCCTTCACTGACCCTCTCCTTTCCCCTGCATGATGGCTTTTTCCAGGGATTGCCAACCCCTGACAACATGTCCAGAGTATGTGAGACCAAGTTTCACCACCCTTGCCTCTAAGCAGCACCCCGGCTGCACGTCCTCCAAGACTTCCTCTAAGATTAGGGAATCGAGCATTGAATTGATTAAGATGTTACAGAGTTGGCTGTGGTGACAGTTGCACCTGTCTGTGAACATATATAAACCACTGAATGATATACCCAAAATGAGTAAATTCTGTGAGGTGTGAGTTACAGGTCAACAAAGCTGTTGGTAAATTTTTAAAGAGAAGATCTATTTGCCAAAAAAGCGAGAACAGGGCCTCCAGTTGTTATAGTTAGTTGCTGTTGTGTCCTCTCTGACTCTGACATTGACCTTCTGTATAACAAGACCTTGCCTGGTGCTGCACCACCTTCACAACCATTGCCCTGCTCAAGTCTGCTGTTGCTATTGCAGCTGCTGTATTCTCTGCATGTCTTAGGTTAGGGGGCTCCCCTTCAGGCATGATTTTAGACAGTATCCTGCTCTGATGCATATGGTTCTCATTGGCTAACTTTCAGAAGTGAATCCCTTTAGTTCTAGTCTGTTTTAGTCTGGATGCTCCCCTCACACCTGTCCACCAAGGGTAGCGCTGGTATTTACAATAAAAGTGGCACAGCTTCTAGCAACACAGCAATCCATGAGCCCTCACAGTATGACATACAGAATGACAAGTGATTGGTGGTGGTGGTGGTGGTGGTGGTGGTGGTGGGGTGCCATGCAGCTGGAACTGATTCATAGTTCTTTTTCCCAAAGAGTGGCTAGTGGATTCAAACTGTGTGCCTTTGGGACTGTAGCACAGCTTCTTACCACTAGATCAACCAGAGGTCCCTGATGGTCAGTCACCTCCCATGCAATTTACTGCCTCTGAAAATTAACTGGAGAGTGAGCTAGGTCATTCCTACTCGATGGTACACAACCACAACGTGGTGGAGTGTTCTAAATCTTGAGTGTTGGCTGTGTGACTGACTAAGTGTCCAAACATCAAATGAGTGAATTTCTTTTTATATATATTTACCTCAACAAAGTTCTTTTAAAAACAGTCAAGGGAATAGACAGTGGGTTGGATTTGGCCTAAAAAATCCTAAGTTTTCCTATCCCCAGTCTAAATGATGAGCATGTTATCATCGTGCAGTTGAATCTCCGCCGACCTCCAGTGGATTTCCATGAATTTCTTTAAATCACAGAGTAGATTTTCCATCTTTCTCTCTCGGAGCAGCTGGTAGACTCGAACCACATGCCTTTGAGTTGACGGCACAGCTTCTTACCCACTAGATCCCCAGAGCCCCATCAAGACGTTCTAGATTGAAAATCAAGCCAGTTTAGGCAAAACTCAAGCCAGTTTAGGGAGTTGGTTACACACACAGTGAGAAAACTCCATGGAACGAAGTGGGTTTCAGGCGTTGCTAGATGCAGGACACTTCTCTGTCCATTCTCAGTCTCTATAAGATTGCTGCCAGTAGCTCCTGTCACATCATCCAGGGCTCATGTCCAGCGTGAAAGCCCAACTACACTTTATCCAAACTCCAGCACCAAGTGTATCATCCCTCTGAATCTGATTGGTCAAGTGCTCAGCTCTGGTCCAATCTCTCTGCCCAGAAGAATGCTGTACTCTGATTGGACAGCCCAGAGTCCCATGGCGCCCCCTGGAGCTGAAGGATGCATTGTGCATTCCGCACAACACAGGGACTGTTCATGGAGATTTGAGGTTTTACAATTACCCCTTAAGGGGAAATTGGCCGGAAGATCCAACAACAGCACCCAGAGAGCTCTCCTATGTCAAATATTTTGCTTAAGCAGTACCACACACCAAAGGAGTTAAATCAGCGGCCGTTTGTCATGTTCTGTCAATGACAAATTGAGACTTTGAAGAGTGAAGACAGCGTGCAGGTCACCAGCAAAGCCTACCCCCTCCCCGTGCCGACTGCGTCACCTTTGCTCTCAGCACAAGCTTTAACTACCTGCAAGTCCAGACAGAAGGGTCATTTATCCAACAGACGGCGATTGCAGCCAGCCACGCACAGGCGCCTGTACCTTGCTCTTAGATCAGGAAATTGAAAGGTCTGGAAATTAGAGGGGCAGACATCAAGACGGCGGAGCAAACAGAGGCCGACCCCGAGTCCTGGGCAGAGTGAGGCCTTGGTGAGGCCTTTCTGAGGCCTGCAGAGTCGCTGTCTTCACCTCTCCAGAAAAGGAAGTGATGGCCAGCGGACAGGAAGCCTAAAGTCAAGCCAGCAGCCCCGGGTCCTGACCCCTGCTGTGATGCCAACAAGCTGTGCCACGGTGGCCAGGCCACTTGGCTTATGCAAACAGTTGGTATCAAATGAGACAGGGACTGCCTTCCCTGACCTTTCACCTCTGACCTCTGCAGGCCTCTTTTCTATGGCCTTCTGAGATATTTATGCTCTAATTCAGGATCCACCTTTCTGTCCATGTCATCTTCCTTGCCGCCTCATTCTCCTAGTCTACCCTTAATGTCCAGCTTGTTCCTCGAACTTAAGGTGTTTATTCCCACCTATGGACATTTGCACATGCTGTTCCCGTTACCTGGAAGGCAGCTCGTCTGTAGGATGGGGCTGGGAGTCCCTTCTTTCTTCCCAGGGCCTTTCCACTTACAGCTGTCCCAGAGGATGTTGGCTGTGTCTCGTCACCACCTCCCACTGGACATGAGCTTTTTGTGGATAAAAGCCTCATTTTGACTTGACTTTCATCCAAGTGCCCGACGCAGTTAGCATACAATAACTGCTTTATTGAACTATCACGTGAATGCGTGCAGCGATGCATGCCAGTGTCATTGGGGCAGGAGCCTGTCCACCTTGGTTTCCAGTGTCACAGGTTATCTGACGCAGCCATGCACTAGATCAATGTTCAGGGACTGAATGATGGATGCATAGGTGGCTGGGTGGATGGACGAGTGAGCAGGTGGGTGGATGGGTATGTGGATGGATGGCTTCACAGAAGGACAGGTGGTAGGTGGATGGAGGGGAGGTTTATGGGTACATGAGGATAAATAAAGGGGAGGATGGATGTATGACTGGACAAGTGGATTGGTGGGTGGATGGATGAGAAAATGAGGCTGAATGGAAGTCTAGATGCGAAGACGGGTGGGTGGATGGGAGGGTGGATGCAGAATGTGGGTATCTATGGAAAGTAGCACTGTGGCAAGCACTGCAGTTACACCTTTGTCCAAGCATCTGACACGTTCTTTTAGATAATTTCACCGTAATACCAGCTTGAAACCTCAAGTCAATCTCATTGATCTCTTACTTAATACCTTGTGACACTACATCAAAATCACAACTTCACTTTCCTTGTTTTCACCGATGAAAATTAGTCTGTGATGTACTTGAAAATATTTTTTATTTCCAGTTTCTTTTCTGTTTACACTCAGCAGAGCAAGATCCCACATAGTCAGCCTTTGCCCATGGAGACTGTCAAATACAAACATGCTCGTTTTAGTTTGCTGAACGATCTGTCATGGCTGGTGAGGGAAATGGAAGTGGTTAATAGTAATTGCTCAGCGGTGCCTGTTTCAGATGGCACCCAAGACGTGTGCCTACCACATCCTAGATACATCTGTGGGTCAGTGAGTGAGTAGGGGGTAGGTGGAGATGGTTGGATAAGTGGACGAAATAGCTTTGAGGGTGACTTGGTAGATGGCTGACTGCTTCAAGACCTCAGTAAAGTTGATTTTCTGTGTGGGATGATCAGTTTGTTCAGAAACTAAGAGATTTATCCAGAATTCAAACATTAAAAACTGCTTACGTCCCAGACAAACTAGTATGAATTGGTCCCCTATCCTGCCCACCTCCATGACAAAGTGTGACCCCTGGCCTCATTGAGGAGGGAGAACATCCTGGTAACTCTCTCCTACAGTATATTTCGTGACCCGCCCCCCCAGTTCTCTCACCTCAGTGTCTGGTCCAAATTTCCTTGAGATCTGAGAGTGTCTTCCCTTATGGTCCTTGATCATTGCCCAGAGGGAGACAGAAATGAACTTGGGAAGATCTCCATCAGCACGAGCATCATTTATTCAGTCCCCCTTTCAGCTCCACACATGCATTTTCTTCTGTTAATTCTTCCAGCAATCTCAGAGGTAGGCATCTTCTTTCTCATGTCACAGACATAGCTGTGGAAACCTTAACTTCAAGTGAGCCCCCCCCAAAAAAACCCCATTTTCATACTGAGGAGGTTACAGGATTTGAATCCAAGACTTACTGTGTTAGGGGATCCCTGGACCCAGGTCGGGTAGGAGCTGTCGATTCTAGAGGCTCCACCCTCGTCTCTGAATGCACAACAGGCTACAAGCTGCCCTGTACTTGCTTGAGAATGAACTTGAGTCCCACGTGAAGAGGAAGCAGCTGCCCTGTGCTCTGGAGATTTGACAAGGCCCAGGTCTAATCAGGTCTGTGGATTCTAGAGGCTTCCCTTGCCCAGTCCCTGAATGCACAGCGGACTAGAAGCTGCCCTGAACTTGTGCCTTGGAGAGATGAGAATGAACTTGACTCCCAAGTGTGGAGGAAGTAGCTGCCTCTCTGCTCTAGAGGTTTGACAGGGCCCAGCTTTGGTGTCCTACATCCCTCCCTTGTTTTTGACAGACTTGCCATTTCCCTGTCATATCCAAGACCCAGATGAGGCGTCTCTTCAGATCTTCCAGTGCCCACTGAAAAGAGGAACCCACTTGTCCAAGCCCTCCATTCCCCAGAACACCCTGTACCAGCCGTCCCTCCTCTTCCAGAAGAGGCCCTGCCATGGCCACTCTGCCCTCTCAGGCTCCCTGACAAGCCCCTCCCTCCTGCTGGGGGAAGATGGGACTGAGTGTGGGGGGGAGGGCAGGGAAGAATGGCTGCAGAATCCCAGCAGGAGAAGGAGAAGGAAAGTGCTGACTTAAAAATTGAAACCCTGACAGATGTAGCACTTTTTAACTCTGCGATGGGCCTGTTGGCACTTGTCAGCTCCCAGCACGTTCGCTAATGTGCATTTTCATCAAAGGCTGGAGCCTGCTCTCCACCTCTCTGTCTCCACCTCCCTCACCGGGTCTTCCAGCCTCTCCCCTCCCTCTGCCCCTCCTTCCTCTCCCCTCCCTCTTCTCTCTCTGCCTCTCCCTCCCTCCCTCTCTCTCCTTGTCTCTTCTCCACATCCCTGATTGCCTCCTTCCCCTCTTCCCCATCCTTCACATCCTCTGCTTTTTTTCTTCTTGGATTCCATCTCCTTTCCTCCCTTCCTTTTCATTCAGCAAGATAAGCATTTACTGAGCCACTGCAGCATATCCACAGGGACCGCGGGTGACACAGTTGTTAAAGGCTCCGCTGTTAAGAAAAAGACCCAAAGATCAGGGGTTGGACCCCACCAGCGCCTCAGGAGAAAGGTGTGGCAATCTGCTTACATGGGATTTGCAGCCTCAGAGACCCCATAGGACCCTGATGTGTTGGAACTAGCCTGGTGGCAGTGAGTCTGGGGTTTTTGAGTGTACCTGGGTGGTACAAATGACCAATGTGCTCAGCTTCTAACCAGAAGGCTGGAGGTTCTTGTTCACCCAAAGATGCCTCAGAAGAAAGGCCTGGTGATCTACTTCAGAAAAATGAAGCCTATAAAACCCCCATGGAGTCTAGTTCTGCTCTGGCAAAGTCAGGTCACCAGGCGTTGGGATTTGGCTCCGTGACAAGTGGCTTCACCGTTCTGGGGTCCCATAGTACTTTCTCTGTTTCTCTCACACACATTTTCTCTCCGACTTTCTCTCTCTGTCACTTTCTCTCTCCTCTGTTCTTCACTCTTTCTCCTCTCTCCCTCTCACCCTCCAAAAAACACCTCACCTGGGTCATGCACTCCTCTGCTCACTCGCTCACAGCTTCAGGCTTCAACCTTCTGAACAAGGAAGGCTAATTGCCAGGCCCCCTCCGGCTTCCTCAAATGATGGGCAGCACCAGAGCCGCGGGCGGGGACCAGCTGACGCATGTGGACAGACAGCAGATCCGAGAGGCCCTGGCCCCGCCAGCCCCAGGCCCAGAACTGCTGACCCACCAGATCTGTCCGACAGAGCCTGCACTGCTCTGAGAGGCCTCGGCTCTGTGGGTAGCCAGGAAAGGCTGATGCGGATGGACAAATGACCAGGAGCATGAGGGGAAGCTCACTGGCCTGGTCCTGAGCTGGGGATGGCTGATTGGAATGGACATGCAGGTCACAGGTTGGACAGACACCGGGGGAGTCGAGGGCAAATCAAAACAGACGGCGTCCAGGTGCTTGAAACCATGGTTGAAAAGGAAGTCAGGGAGGAGGGGGACTGCTATGCTATACTTTCAGAAAATCCAGGGGTCAAGAGGAAAGTGGGTCTGGGTGCACACCCTGGCTCTGGTTGATGGGGATGACTCTACTCAATCTTCTAAAGAAGTATCTATTTCATTCAAACAATGACCCCACCCTGGGATGCCCCCAAGTCTGCTCACCAGAGATGATTAAAAATAGGAGCTTCTGGGATAGCTTTCCTCCCCACTGAGAAGGAGCTGCTGTCTGCATGTGACTTTGAGAATCCCTGCAGCCTGAAACAAAGTCAAGTTCAAGTATGTCAGATGTGGGGTGGGAAGGAAGTGCAGCCTGGATGAGGTGTATGGACGATACTATGTTATACACCACACTTGGAGCATGCCTTCTCTCCATCTCCTGTTATATATAGAAAGTGGCTTTTCTAACTGTTTAGAGCCATTCAAGCCTATCAGAGTTGTCTGTCACCTGTAGCTTAAAGTATCCTGAGTAACAGATTTGTTGCCCAAGAGTTGTGATGGCAAAATGGTTAACACACTTGACTGCTAACTAGAGAGTCTGTGTTTGAACGTGCTAGCTGTTCTGTGGAGGAAAGTTGAGGTCCTGTGCTTCCATAGATGTAAATAGTCCATAAATGTATTTCTACTCCACACAGCCGTGGAGATCAGTGGGCAGCTCTACTCTGTCCGACTCTATGCTGTTCTGCAGGATTATGGAGATTGAGATTCAGAATAAACTCAATGGCAGTGGGTTGGGCTTGGAGTTTGTTGTTAGCTGCAGACTCATGGTGACCTACTCTGTGTGTGTGTGTGTGTGTGTGTGTGTGTGTGTGTGTGTACTGTCAAGTCAGAGCCAGCCCATAGCTGGCCTTCAGGTCATTTTCAAAAGCAGTTAATCACATGGGAGGAGATTGTCCCTTCTCCTCCCTCGGAGCAGCTGGCGGGCTCGAACTGTGTGTCTTTGGGCTTACAGTGCAGCTTTTTGCCACTAGGCCACCAGAGCTCCCTAATGCAGCGTTAAATGAAACTGTCCAGCCCTGCATCACCTCCACGATCACTTCATTGTGATCCATACAGTTTTCATTGCCTAATTTTCAGGTATAGATTACCAGGCCTTTCTTCCTAGTCTTTCCATCTAGAAGCTCTGCTGAAAGCTGTTGGATGATTACAGCACACACTCCGCCAGGGATAGATGAAATAGTGGCCACATTGCAGGTGAATTGGCCAGGAATCAAACTGAGGTCTCCTACATGGGAGGCCAGAATTCTATCATTCAGCCATACTGTATTTAACCTCTCTATACTCCATACCTTTTCAACCTATATGCAGAACAGATTATCCAGGAGGCTGGGCTCTATGAGGAGAAATGTGGGGTCAAGATTGGTGAACGATTTATCAACAATCTGCATTATGCGGATGACACAACCCTGCTTGCTGAAACTGAGGAGGACCTGAAGCGCCTGCTGCAGAGTGTCAAGGACTGCAGCCTACAATATGGATTGAGGCTCAATGTCAAGAAGACAAAGATTCTCACCACTGGACCAATTGGCAGCATCAGGATGGATGGTGAAGAGATTGAGATAGTACACAGCTTTAGTTTGCTTGGCTCCATAGTCAACAGTCTTGGCACCAGCAGCCAGGAAATTAAAAGGCGCATTGCCATGGGAAAGTCTGCTGTTAGGGACCTCTCCAAAGTGCTGAAGAGCAATGGTGTCTCTTTGGAGACTAAGGTACGTCTGATACAGGCCATGGTCTTCGCAATCACCTCTTATTCATCAGAGAGTTGGACAATGACCAAGGAGGATAGAAGGAGAATTGATGCCTTTGAGCTGTGGTGCTGGAGAAGTCCAATACCATGGACTGCTAGGAAAACAAACAGATTTGTCCTGGAAAGGGTTAAACCCGGTGGCTCCTTGGAGGCAAGGATTCTGAGGCTCTGTCGTCTAACATACTTTGGACATGTTGTGAGAAGAGACCGGTCCTTAGAGAAGGACATCATGCTTGGGAGGGTGGAGGGACGGCGCAGGAGAGGAAGGCCCTCTATGAGGTGGATTGATTCAGTGACTGGGATAATTGGGATGGGAGTGGCAGTGGCAGTGCGATTGGCACAGGACAGAGCGGAGTTTAGGGCTGTTGTACATAGGGTCGCTATGAGTCGCAGGCGACTCGATGGCACATAACAACAACAACAACAAAAATACTTCATCAAGTAAGTGTGAGCGTTCTGTGAGAATTCAAGAAAAGACACAAGTGTCCCTGAACCTGGCACATAGCAGGCACACAGTCAACTGTAATTCATCCAAATCAATGACTCCTAGACAGTACATATTGACAGCTGCTTGTTTGTGACAGTCATTTGTGACCTTGCCATTTATTTCTGGTTCTTTCCCTGGCCACACAAGGTAGCCTTGTGCTTCTTCACCTCTGGGTGGGGGAAGCCATGTAGCTAGCCCAGGCCCAGTGTTTCTGCACTGAGCGTGTAGAAGCCCCGTCCGAGTTGTCTCTGCATCAGGGTGGCTGACGACGGCCGCCTCGCCATCCTGGGTCTTTTTATGGATGATGAAAAACTGATGTGAGTCAGGAACGTAGCTGGAAATAAACTCTTCTTGTTCGAAACACTAAGGAAAATGGGGAGTGAGGGCGTGACGAGGGTGCATCTTCCTTTTGGGATGATGACAGTTTCTAGGGTTAGTTAGAAGCGATGGTTCTCAGCATCTTGAATGGACCAGCGTCACCAGGTTGTACAGTTGACAGTGGTTCTTTTTATGATAGGTGAATATCGCCACAATTTTAAACAAATAAGTGGTTATAAACAGGTGGGGAAGAGAGGAGGGCAACAGTTCCCAGGAACTCCCAGAAATGCCCACAGCAAAGGCACTTCCCGCCTGGTGCCTGCCCTTCTCCTCATCACTGTGAAACATGGAGACTGCATGCAGCAGGTGCTCAACAATTGCTTCTTCCTCCATCCTTGCTGGGGGCTACCAAATCATTCAGGAATGACTCCTGGGGACTCTTATGTGACAGAGGGCGATGGCCTCCTCAGGGTCTTCCAGGCTGTAAACCTTATGAGAGCAGATTGCCAGGCCTTTCTCTCACGGTGCTGCTGGATGTGTTGGAACAAGTGCTTAACCATTGCACCCTCAGGCCTCTTCCTCCACACGACCCACTTCCTGGAAAGGAAAAACGGATCTCAGTTTGTCATTCTAAGTGTCGCCCTTGAACCTTTGGGCCGAATCCCGTATGCTATCAGGGAGGGCCTTGTTTACCTTGCACTCGGCTGCAGGCTACACTCTGGGACCAATGCTACAGGAAACCCTGCCAGTGCCAGCTCCGGTTGGCGTAATTACACGTTCTGACAGGTTTCGCCGCCACTGTTTACAGAGCCGGCCTCATAATTAGCTGTTTATCGGGATCTTTCGGTCCTGGCTGGACTCCAGCTCCAGCATGGCGTTGGGCTCCAGCATCCCCTGGCCACCCATGGTGACCACTCTGCCCCCGCCCTCTGCCCCGACTGTTCTAGAAAGGTCTGATATAAGCAGCCTCTGGCCTTAGAAGTTCTTTTTTGGGCAGTTCCTGAGACTTCCTGGGCTGGAAGCTGTACTTGGGACATTAAAGCGAGGTAGGTAGACAACAGCTCTGGCTCCTGACACTTCTGTCCCTTCCAGCTAGACTCTGGACACGCATTTCTACGTGTGCAGTTCTGTTACACGCAGCGCATAGATGGAAAAACGAGTCTCAGACCTCAAAAGAGCTCTCATGCTCCAAGGACCGAGAAGTAGGCAGTGACTCTCTGTAATTCTGTGCAGAGCAAACAAAGAATGTTGAAGGAGTTGAGGGAAACAGAAACAGAGAGAGACTTTTAGAAATGAAAACAATCACTTATTTCGCATCCTAACTGCTGGTTTTTGTCTCCAGCATGAAGGTTTGACAGAGACCAGAACTTGGCAAGAAATAGAAAGAACTTTCCTAAGGTCTTCTGTGTCTCTGACACTTCCCATGTTCATCATCTAGCTTAATCCTCCAACCTCTACAAGGCAAATACCCTCACTCATTGCCAGTGAGTCGGAACTGACCCAAAGCTGACCCTTCACTGGATTTCAAAGGCTGTAAATCATACAGGAGGATGATGAAAGAGCGGCTGGTGAATTTGAACCACTGGAGAGGCTTACCTTGGAGAGGAGCATGATGCTTGGAAGGGTGGCGGGTCGGTGAAGGAGAGGAAGACCTTGGACCAGGTGGATTGACCGGGTGACTGCCACAGTGGGCTCCAGTGAGTCAGGAAGTGTGAAGATGGCACAGGATAGGACAGGGTTCAGATCTGTTGTTCATAGGGCCACCGTGCATTGTACTCAACTCAGTGGCACCTAACAACAACAAGAGGCTTCCTTTTGGGTTAGCAGTGCAGATCTCTATGGAATGTGTCACCAGAGCTCCCATCCAGCACCCACACTGGCCATGATCATGAAGGCATGATGCTTTTCCAGAGCCTGAAAGCCCAGCTCAGAGAGGTTCAGTGATTTACTGGAGAGCACACAGCCTGAAGGCCCATGAGCTGAACTCCCATCCTGGTCTGTGTGACTCCAAGGCTGCTGCTGGTTTTCTCATCTCTTCTGCAGGCACAGGCTGTGAGATCCAGTTGGAGGAAAGGAATGTCTGACTCCCCAGAAGCCCCTGGGAGTGGTGGTTCAAGGGCAGGAACTCCCAGCCTCAGTATCCTAGACACACGCTTCCTTCACATGGTTGCCACCAGCTGGCTCAGCATCCGTGAATACATCTGCATTTCTCCATGCTCTGGTGTGCACTGTTCCTGAATTCCATTCTCTTCTCTCCACCCTCTTTGCCTTGAAAACTTCACATCCGTCATCCATCCCAATGCTCCCCTCTCTCTCTTTCTCTCTCTCTCTCTCTCGCTCTCTCTCTCTCTTCCAATATAACTCACTTTATTTCTTTTTCTTCCATAAAACAGGGCCACCATGTATTGTTATACAGGTTGGGCACTGCACAAGTCTAGGGTTATTATCTACATAGTCTAAGGTGGATAGATGTGGATTTTTTTTAAAGTCACTATTTGTCTTATTAGTTTTTGTTATTGAGATTATACACAGCAGACCACGCACCAATGTAATGATTCCTACAGTGAGTTCAGTGACATTGATGATTCGTGAATTGGGCAACCATTCTCACTCTTCTTTTCGGAACTGTTCCTCTTTCACCAACATAAACTCACTGCCTCCAGAGGTACCTGTCTAATCTTTCAAGTTGCTGTTGTCAATTCGATTCTGTATAGATTGTTCTTAAGAGCACAATGCTTGAGACACTTAAGCTCAATTATTGTTTAGCTTAAAAAAAGACTCTAAGGAACATTTTTGGTTTAAAGTTTAACGGTTACCTCAGGGCAATGGTTGCAGGTGTTAATCAAGCCTCCATAACTCCATAAAGTCTGGATGCTATTATGTTTCGTTATTCTGTTCTGTATTTCTCCGCTTTTGAATAACATTCATTTATAGAACTTTTTATCATGGTTTTTTGTAAAGGTAGTTGGGCACTATCCAGTTCTTCAGGTCTCTTAGCTGAGGAAGTGGTTATTTTTGAGGCATAGATTTTCTTTTTTAGTGCAAATTTTAAAATCTGTGGCTACAAAGCAAAAGACATGGACAAAGCCATGATTGTCACCATACCCTGGATACTACTAAATAACTGTTGAATGTGACTGTAACATAGAGAGCTTGCAAACATTCCAGCTCTTCTTTCCAAACAAGAATTGCCCTGCCTTGGTCGTCCCTCCTGGGCCTTAACTCACTTTTTCCAGCAAGGCTGTGGAAGCTCCAGGCCTTTTTGGAATGGCTCTTTCGGGACTTCCTTGGGAGCTAGGCTCCAAGCCACACAAATAAGCCCTGCTCGTTAGTTTACAATCGCTGGCCTTTCCTCCCCCAGAGAGGTCCCTGCCAACTCCATCTCCTGCTTGGTTCCTCAGACCTGGCTCCATTTAGAATTGGGCACTGTCCAGAATTCAAACCCACTCTCCAAGGATCAAGACCTGCTACCTCGGGGGAGAGGCAAGAGAAAGCAGCACTGGTGACGAGGGTTACTGAGAGATTCAGCTCCCAAAGTGTAGAGACAGTGATAGCCTGGCTGCCAAGGAGGCCGGGCTCCCCAAGGCCTCCTTGGAAGAATCAGGTTTGTTTCGATATGTATGATCTAGTATGTTTGTCTTAAAAAAAAAATCAATCTCACTTACAAGGAACTAACATTAACTAATCATTACCTAGGGGCGATGTATTTCATAAAAATGAGCTTGTTGAATTATCACGACCATGTGGTAGAGAGGGTCTGACTTGCCCCATTTTACAGATGAGGAAATGGAGGCTTGGGAAGTGAAGGGACAGGCCTATGTTACTGCAAAGCTGAGGTTTGGAGCCAGCTCTGTTGTCTTCACTTGGGACTGATTTTGCCACAGAACCCTGCATTGTCTTTGAGTTGACTATTTGGGGTGTTTTGCTTTTTGTTAGTTTTTTTTTCTTATTATGTACTGTCGAGTCAGATTTGACAGGCACAGGAGGAGATTGCCCCTCCTTCTCCAGCAAAGCATCTGGTGGATTCAAACTGCGTGCCTTGGGGATTGCAGGGCAAGCTTCTTGCCACTAGGCCACTAGAGCTTCCTGATTTGACTGTTTCTTGTGAAGTTTTATGATCCTGAAAGTTGAAAAGCTGCCTATCTCTGCCACTCATGGAGAAGTGAAGCTCTTCTCCCCTGCCAGCCGGGCATGCTGAATTCTGTTCTCCTCTCATGGAATTAATGCGTGTAAATCCGCTGTACTATTCCCTGGGCCTCTTTGGAGCCACTGGGCCAGGGGTGATATCTGTAAGCATGAAATCAGGGATTCAGACTCAGGTCATCTCACCCTGGGCTCTAAAACAGCTAAAAACCATCTTCCAAAGTTGATTTTTGTTGGTGATGTTTAGACACGCTCCTTTGTTCTTGTGTAGTTTATTCAAGAATGTGAGCCAGACACCATGGTTGTTAGTTGCGGTCCTGTTCTCTCTGACTCTGTACCACAGAATGAAACACTGCCCGGCCCATCTTCACGGTTGTCGGTTGGTGTGTTTGAGTCCATGGTTGTGTCTGTTGTGTAATGCCTTTCAACTTTGGGGTGCTCATGCTCCAACACTTTTATCAGATCGTATTATCTTGTGGTCCATAGGATTTTCGGAAGTAGATTGTCAGGCCTTTCTTCCTCATCCTCCTTAGTCTGGAAGCTCAGCTGAAACCTACCCACTATGGGCAAGACCCTGCTGCTATTTGAAAGACCAGTGGCATAGCTTGCAGCACAGTGGCAATATTTAAGCCACCATATTACCATGAACTGACAGATGGTGATGGTGGGCAGACCGTCAACAGTGAATTCTTATTTCTGTCATTTTGTGTCTCGGTCTGGTGTACCACATTCAATGCATTTCACAGACTCTGGAGACATAAACTTTAAGCAACACTTAATGAGTTCTCACCCCTGCTAAGTTTGTTCATGTTCTAGAAGAAGGGCTAACAAACTCTTGACCCACAAATAGGATCTGCATAGTTACCTGTTTATAGAAATAAAGTTGTATTGGAGCATAGCCACTATTTATGTATTCTCCGTGACTGCTTTTATTTATTTTATTTTATTTATTTATGTTTGAGCGCTTGTCACCCTCAAAGTCAGAAACATTTGCTCTCTTACCCCATCACTCATTTCCCAGCTTCCCTGGCCGCTAAGGCACAGACGTGTGACTAAATTTAGCCAATCAAATCCACCGTCTCTGGACAACCAAGCACCTCATGGCGGTAAAAAGCAGGATCCCACCTTTCTATGCCTCCTCCACACTGGTGACGGTGACAGGAGGATGGTGGCAGGAGCAGCTCAGCCAGGGTGTTTGCAGAGGTATCACTGGCCTCAGCTTCAGGGTGTGGTGAGGATTGTGTGTCGACTTGGCTGCCCATGATTCTCTGGTTCGGCAGTTAGGCATAGTAATTCCCTCAATGTCATCTTGATGCCATATAATCATTTCCATGATGAGCAGCCAATCAGATGCAAAGGAGTTTCCTTGGGAGTGTGGCCTGCATTGAAGATATATGGACATCTGGCAAAGCTTTCTTTTCACTCACTTCACGTCCTACATCTAACTTGTTGCCGTCTGACTTCCAGTTCTTTGGACTTGAACCTGTGGTTCACCACATTGCACGCCAGTCCTGGATTTTTCAGCCTTAGAAACCAGCAGACTGTCATCTGGCCTGCCCATCTGGGGTTCATTGGGCGCTGCAGTTACATGAGTCAAGTCAAGCCTCTTGCCTGACCTCTGACCAGTGGACTTGGAGCTTACCTGCCTCTACAAGCACATGAACCAATCTCTTGAAATAAATCTCTCTAAACATATACATAAATACACTTCACTGGTTTTGCTTCTCTGGAGACACCAGCCTAAGACAAGTGGCATTGACAAGTGTCCAGAATTATTAATGTTGATGCAACAAATTACTGAGTCTGTGCCCAACGGGGACAGTGGGTAGGGTTTACCCATCAGAACACTTTTGAGTTTGAGTTTGGGAGTTTAACTCCTGGCTGCACAGACTCTAAGTAGAATTTATTAGCTGAACATTCTTCAAATATCCTCATCTCTTTTCAATACATCCTTTTCCTGGTAAAATCCGCCAAGTTGATGTTTGTTATCTTCAGAGAACTGCTGGCACACAGCGGCTCATCTGGTTTGCATCTCTCTGCAACTCCTCCTTCAGTGACATCCTGTTGGCGGCTTCATGCAGGCCGTGGTGGGAGCATTTACACCATCGGAATTGGCAAATGTTACAATCCAAGCTTTATGTTTTGGGAGTTGATTTATTAGCTTACCACTGGTAGTTCACAACTAAAAGATCTGATTATGGCTGTAGGCTATCTCATGTGACCTTTATATCCAGCTGATAAGAAGGGTTGTAGGACTATCTTTCTACATATAAGGATGCTAAGAGCTCAAGGTCATACATCTTTGAGGTAAAAATCTGGGGTCTGAACTTCAGTGTTTAATTCTCTAAATTTTTTTATGAGGGTTCAGAGATAGAATTATTTTTTAACTGAGATTTTTATTGTAAGTTTATAAAGAACTTGGATTTCCATTCATTTATTGTTGCACATTTTCCTCCTTGCTCCTTCTCCCCACCCCAATTCGCTTTTTTCTTTGGAAAAAAAGTTCTTTCATTGTTATAGAGTCACCCCCACCCCCACCCCCTCCAGACCACTTTACTATGTAGCTTTTATTCTTGATTCTTGTCATAACAATAATATCTAATTATATATTCCTTTTATACAGTTCTCTCCCTCATCTGTTTCAATGCCATGTACATTATCTATCCTCTCTTTTCTTAGTTTCCCCCCAACACTCCTCTCAGTCCTGTTTTATAACATGGCATTATACCACATTTGTCTTTTAGTGACTGAGATATTTCACTCAGCATAATGTCCTCCACGGTTACCCATTTTGTATAATATTACATTAGTTCTTTGTTTTTCAGTGCTACATAATATTCCATTGTGTGAATATACCACAGCTTCTCTGTCCATTCATTTGTTGATGGGCACTTGCATTGTTTCCAACTCTTTACTATTGCGAACAAAGCGGCAATAAGCATGGATGTGCACAGAGATAGAATTCTTGTCTTTCCTGGGAGATACTCAGGTTTGATTCCCAGCTATCCCACATCATGCACAGCCACCTCCCCACTGTCAGCGAGACTTACATGTTCTGGTGGCCTAGTGGTTACGAAGCTGGGCTGTATTCACAGAGGCTTGTGATTCAACCAGCGGCTCCACAGGACAAGAATAGGCAGTCTCCTCCCATGCAGTTTACTGCCTCTGAAAACCTGCTGGGGGGTCAGCTTTGGGTTGGTTCCTACTGGACGCACAGAACAACATGATGCTCGGTAGATTTCCACTGAGCTTCTAGACCATGATGAACGAAGGAGAAAAATCCTGGTCCTCTATTTCTGATTTCAGAAACCTATGTGTTACAACGGTCTGGCCTTCAACCAGTCAGGGGAGTGTATGGGACCAGCCAGCGTTTCTTTCCATTGAGCATGAAATTGCAGTGAATTGGGGACCAACTCAACCAAGCCCACTGCCCTTGAGTCAGTCTTGACTCATGGAAACCCTCCCTCAGGTTTCTGAGGCTGTAAATTGTGACCAGAGATTGTCTTGTCTTTTTTTTTTTTCCACAGAGCAGCTGATTGATTCGAACCCCTGAACTTTAGGGTAGCAGCCTAACATGCAATCTACTATTTCATAATAAGGCTAACTACCACTTTTTAACTTTTTTTAGAGTGGATTTTTGAAGATGGGACTTTAAGCATCACCATATAGACCACCCATGAACAAACATAAAAACCCCACAAGCTTCCAGAAAATAGCACAGGGAGCCTGTCAGTTCTGAGCTCCTCCAAATTGCCTGGTGTCTCTTGCAGAAAAGGGTCATTCCAGACAGAAAAACTGGCAGGCCAGAGCTTAGGTACAGAGGCATTTATATCAGGCTGAGAGCAGAATCAGCTTCAGTGTTAAAACCCCCTTGACGCTTTCAATGAAGAACGAGACAGCCTTCCACATTTGAAGTGAAATAGATTGCAGCAGCAATTAACAAGCTTGAAGGGAGGCAGGCAGGCTGGCTGACTGGCTCACCTTGACACTCTGAGAGTCCAGGTCCAGAGTGGTGGGCGCTGAAATATTTACCATTTGCAGGATGCCCCAAGAGTCACACACTTCACCTGGAGGGAGAGATTTATCGTGCCTGCACAGCTGTTGGACTACAGCTCCAGCCACTTCCTTACAAATGCTGGGGAGTTGAGGGCTTTGTAAGTGAAGACACAGCCTTATGTGTCTTTCAAGTGCCTGGACTGTGGGGGCAACCGAAGGAGTCTCATGGACATTCCCTTCCTGAAGACCCATGACCCCATCCACTTTCCTGGCCGATGCCCAGAAGGCGTGCAAGTGCATCACAGGAGCTGCCAGTGGGGTGCAGATGGGAAGCCAGTTGTGTGTCCATGTTTGTGCATCTTGACCTTGTGCTCCCGGTGGGGAAAGGGGATGCTGATGTGTGCCAACAGCGAAGACCTTGAACTCTGAGAAGCCAGCTGCAGGGGGAGGATAGATCACAAAAAGATTCCTGCAAAAATTGAGAGAATGACCTCTTCTGTTCTGTGAAACCTACTGGTATGTTTTCTAAGGGGCAGCCATAGTGAATAATATCATGCCACACACACACCATACTGCAGCTCTGAGGGTTTAGTGATGAGGAACTGCACTGCAAATGCAAATGTACCCAGTTGCAATCCACCCGCTGCTCTGTAGGAGAAAGATGGGCAGTCTCCCATAGGATTTACTGCTTTTGGAAACTTTCTGGAGGGTCACCTGTGGGTCAGTTACAACTCAATGGTCAACAAGCACACCACATACTCATTTAGTTCCAGCTGGATCCCAGTACATGGCAGGGATTAGTGCTCTGTATGTCCTGGGAGAGAGCAGCGGTAGTTCTGCGTGGTAGAATTCTCAACTCCCATGCAGGAGGACTGGTTCGAGTCACAGCCAGGCCACATCATGCACCAGATGCATAGCCACCTCCCATCTGCCAGCAAGGGTTCTATGTCACTGTGATGCTGACTGATTCAGCAGGGCTTCTAGACTGAGGCAGACTAGGAAGACAAACCTGGCAATCACTCCTGAAATCCAGCCATTGAAAACATTGATCACCACCGTTGCTTTTGCAATCACGGGGATGGCCCAGAACCAGGCAGCCTTGTGATCCCCTCACCCAGGAAGCCACCGTGACCTGCAGCTGCCCCACAGTAGCTGACCACAAAAGCTGTGTGTTCCATGTGCTTTAGTTGAAATCCTTGCAAGAAGCTCATCATTCCCCCATTTTTCTGACAAAGAAACAAGAGTTCTAGAGACGTTAGGAGGGGTACGAGGGCCCATGACACCTGAGTGACAGAGGTGGCATTTGAAGCCCAGACTTACTGAATCTGAAGCTCGTATGCTGCACTGGGCTGAATAATGGTCCTCAAAAATACATACCCACCCAGGACGTCTGGGTGTGACCGCATTTGGAAATAGGGATTTGCAGGTCTGAGCTGCTGAGAGGACGTCAGACTGGACTTGGATGGGCTTTGTTTTCAATGATTGGCATCCTCAGAGCTAACTCATTGCTGTTGAGTTGGAACTGGCCCATGGGTGAATTAAATTTGAACCCCAAGACCAAAAACACACGTAGGGAAGAAGGCTATGTGAAAATGGAGGCAGAAACGTTAGTGATGATGTCACAGTCAAGAAGCCTCAAGGGTTTTCGGCCACCACCAGAAGCTGGAAAAGGCAAGGAAGGGATTCACCCTAGAGACCTTGAAGACGAGGCCTTGCTGACGCCTTGGATTTCTGACTTTTGGTCGTTCTAGGTCTCCTCAGGATGGTGCCAGACAGGATAGGGTTCAGATGGGTTATTCATGGGTTCGCTGTGAGTCCTGCTTGACTCAATGACTCCACATAACAGCAGCTTGGGGTACTGTGTTCAGTTGCTGTTGTTAAGTGCCATTGAGTCGTAGATGACTCATAGTGACCCTATGAACGAAAGACCTGAACACTTGAGTGACTTTCACTGTTTCTTCATTTTCATTTGGTTTCGGGAGGCAAGCTATTTCGGAAGTGGATGCCACTCCTGTTTCCAAGCTTTTTTAATCAGGGAGCTCCACCAAACACTGTCTACTGTGGGTAACCATTATTGCGTTTGACACATCTATCAGTGTCACAGTGTTTAGCATCACAGCAACCACGAGTTAGTTACCTCTGTACAGCAGAACTGACTTGATGGCAGCTGTAAGCCACAACTTGGCTACCACTTCTTGAGCCCGTGTCGTGTGCAAGTTTCCCATGTTGAGCTTGGTCCTCAGACAGTAACCTTACGAGGCAGGACACCGCTGTTCCCATTTCACAGACAAGAAAACTGAGGCCACGCCAGGGAGACTCAGAATGCCAGCTGACCAAAGCCAGCTCTTTCCACCCGACACCCTGCTACTTCCTAACAAAGATGACCATTCAGAGGGCTTCAGGAATCTTCTAACTTTAAGCTGTCTCTCACTCATTGGTCTTCAAATTTCTGCCCTCGAGGCAGCAACAAGAGACTCAATTTACTTCTGTCCAAAACCCCAGCAGGACTGCCCCGTGCTGTGGCCCCCAGGTAAGCGGGACCCAGCATGAGACAGAGGCTTCTGTGACCCCTGGGGTCACCTGGGCCAGGAGGCTGCAGTCTCCTTTTGACCTGTCAATGGAATTCTTTCAAGTCCCCGTAGTTTTCCTCTGCTTAAAAAAGAGACTCATCCTGGCTAACTAGTTTGAAGTCTTGGCCTATAAAGCATCGTTATTACTTGCTTGAGAATCTTGGCATCTCAGGGGCCTCAAGAAGAGAAGGGGGTGGCGGAAAGAAGGCCACATGGATTTCTAATGCAAATTGGGTTTGGAGAGGGTCGATGGCCTCTCTGCTTCCTAACCCACCAAAGAGGACATACCCCAGGGGGGGATTTTTGCCCCAGGAGAAGAATTTCCTCTCATCAATACAAAACCCAGGTCTGGTCATTTCCCCCTTTCAGACCAGCCTGGCCGCCTGCCTCTAGCATCAGGCTAGAATGTGCAGCCAGGATGCCAACAAGACGAATTCCCAGAGCGCTTCCCTCTTCCTCTCCCACTTCCCTGTGTGCATTCCACACGCGGAGGCCTGGCATACAGGCACACACGTACACATACATCACATAGCACATGCCGAGGCCTGTGCGCACACACACACACACACACACACACACACACACACACGCACACACACATGCACACAGTACATGGAAAGCACAGGCACCCCATGCATGCAAACACATATCACATAGCAAGCACAGGCACCTGTGTGTACAAATACACCACATGCACAGAGACCTGTGCACACACAGACACACACGTACCATATAGACACCTGTACACCCCCCCCAGAACTGTGCACACCGGTGTGCACATATCACATACTACATACACACAGGCACCTGTGTGCACATGCTCACACATACAGATACACACACTCTCATGTATCACAGAGACACATACATACACATGTATATCACATTTGACAGATGCATAATCACATAAAGATGCAGCACATGCCACATATGTACCTAACATCAAACAGATACCCAAATACACAGCATATACAGATTTATATCACCTACTGTGTTCAGATACATGTATACACACACATATATGCACATCACCTCCCCATACACAACATGTGTATACAACTCACATACACATAAGCTCACCTATACATGCACCCTGTGCATACCAACCATATCACAAACCACACTCACAGAGATACATAGCATACACACATATATATCACATACTGTACAACAGCATAGAGAGAGCTCAGTTGGCCTGTTGGACTGAAAGTGATGCTACCTACCAAGCCAAAGGTGGATGATTTTAATCTGTGGCCCTCAGGCTTGGTTTTAATTGTTTTTGGTCAAACATTCTTCTAAGTGGTATTTCACTGGTCTGTGCATTGCTGTGATGCTGAACACTGTGACACTGATGTGTCAAATGTGATAACGGCTACCCATGGTGGACAGTGTTTGGTAGAGCTCCCTGATTAAAACAAGCTTGGAAGCAGGAGTGGCATCCACTTCCAAAATAGCTTGCCTCCAGAAACCCTGTGAACTTGGAGAAATGATGAAAGTTATACAAGTGTTCAGGTCTTTCGTTCATAAAGTCACTAGGAGTCGTCTATGACTCGCCAGCACTTCACAACAACAACATACAAAAAAACACATGTACATTCATTCATACACACATACTCACATATCACATACCCCCATGGACACACCCTGTATCATATATTACACTTGTAAATTCTTTTTAAATTTTTTTACACATAAACTCTTATATATACACACACATACTGTGTAACATACTACATACACACACACGCACCACATACTCACACAATTATATTTTCTTTATGATGAAAATAAAACACTTCTATGGGTCCCACGCACTTAAAGGCATCTTTTAATTGTGGTGCTGGTGAAGAGTACTGAATATCACGTGAACTACCAGAGAAAGAGGAAATCTTGTCTTGGAAGAAGCAGAACCAGGAAGCTCCTTAGAGGCGCCCTCACTCACTCACAGCCATCGGGTCAGAACTGACTCACCGCTGCCCCTCCAGCTGGTTTCCTAGGCTGTAAATCACACGGAGACGATTGTCCACCTCGCTCCTAAGGAGCCACTGGTGTGTTTGAACCAGCAGATAGGTTAACCTTGGGGTCAACAATTCAGTTCCTGCAGACTAGTCATCAGAGCACCATGCCTTCCTCTCACTCTCTTTGAGCATGTGGCCAGGAGGGGACAGTCCTTGGGAAAAGACATCATCTTGGGAAAGGTAGAGGTTCAGCAAGAGAGAAGAAGACCCTCAGCCTCCTGAGATGGAATGACAGTGCCTGCAGTCACGGGCCTGAGCATGACAGAGATTTGAGGATGGCGCAGGTCAGGGCTAAGTTTCAGTATTGTCCACAGAGTTTCTAGGAGCCACAGGTGCCTCGCCAGCACCTAACAACAATGGCCCTCTGCCCACTGTGCCTCGTGGACCAGTTGGCCGTTTGACTGTGTGGCCCTGACCCCCCAGGACGAGATTATGACTCCAGGAAAAGTGCCCTCTGGACTCTTCCTAATAGCTGAAAGGTGAAAGCAATGCTGATGCCCAGGTGATGAAGGTAGGACTCCCTAGGTTCCTCAACTATTAACCACAAGGTTGGTGGTTCTAATCCTCTCAGAGGTTCCTTGGAAGAAAGACTTGGCAATCTGTTTGGGAAAGACCTCAGTGTTAAGGAGCACAGTTCTGCTCTGGGGCATGTGGGCTGGTCAGGTGTCAGAAGCGACTGCTTTGGACTTTGGTTTAGTGTATCCGTGCACTGGAATATTATTCAGCCAGAAAGAAGGATGGAGGTCTGATAGCGGCCGCCGCGTGGCTGAACCTCGGGAACATTGTGCCCCGTGAGAGCAGCCAGCCTTGAAAGGCCAGACAGGTGAAGCTACCGGACAGAAAGCAGGTTGGCGGCACCTGGGGGAAGGAGAGAGTGGGAGCAGGTAGTGAGAAGGTTCTGGAAGCCGAGAGAGGTGGTGGTTGCACAGTGTTGTGAGTGTGCTCGATGCTACTAAACTGCTTCATGTTCAAATGGCTGATTTTGTGCTCTGTCAGATTTTACCTCATTGCAAAACAAAGCCGTGAACCTGGGGCTTCTCCAAAGCTCACCCTGCAGACCCTGGGTCAGAACCTTTCAGATGCTCCCCCTCCGTGCCCATCCCCACCTCCCTCGTGCGGGGCCTCCCCCCTCCCCCAATGCCATGTCCATCCCGTCCTTCCCTGGTGTTACAGACTCTTGGCCCCTTGGCTCTGGCTCCGGTTGGCTGAGGCCATAGGCCAGTATTGCACACTGGTGACCCCAGGGCCCATTCTGGCCCGTTGACGTATTTTCATTGGACCATTCAGTGTTCTTGTGACTCTCCAGTTAGTTGCCAGCATTTCAAAACTAAGATTTCGTATTATTGTTTGTTGTTGTTGTTATGTGCTGTCGAGTCGTTTGCGACTCATAGCGACCCTATGCTCAACAGCCCTAAACCCTGCTCTATCCTGCGCCAACCACACCGCCTCTGACACACCCATCCCGATTACCCCAGTCACCGAATCAATCCATCTCATAGAGG
>NW_006399839.1:2136167-2154732 GCF_000299155.1 Elephantulus edwardii | reverse complement strand
CACACACACACACACACACCAGATGTCCAGTTTCTCTGGAGTATTCAGGAGCACTGAGCACTTTGGCCCATATTCTCATATGACAACAGTAAGTGGGCAATTGCTGACTTGTGAGAGTCCCGTTCCTCATCCCTTTTCCACTTTTTTCCACTTTGCCGCACTCCTCACCACTCCCTATAGTCAGTCACTCTCAGAACCTTGTTTTCCAGCCTAGCCTTACATGATTGGTCTTTGGCCAATGATTGGAGTCCTCTAGCTTGGATCCAGGGAGACAGATGAAATGGTCTCTGAGGGTCTTTTCAGGAAGTGCTGGTGATGCAATAGCTAAGTACCGAGCTGCTAACTGAAAAGTTGATGGTTCGAAACCATCGAAAAGTTGATGGTTCAATAAAGTGACTCAACAGGAGAAAGACCCAATCGTGGCTAAGAAAACCCTAGAAGACATTTCCATTCTGCCACGTGGGGTCCCTGTGAGTCGGAATTGACTCAACAGCGCTGAAACAACAACCACCAAGGTCTCTCCAGTGAGTTTTCACCAAAACCTGCAGCTTTGGGAGCCTTGGTTCATGATGTATATTTAATTCACACAAATGTTCTGAGTAACACAACTCGTTCATTGCCTTTTCCATTCCACACGATGCTCTTAAGAAGTGTCCATCTGAAACTTGCATGAGCCTTCTTCTTGAGACCGCTAAGCCTACCAAAGCAAACCAACATGGACTGACTTCAACTTGAATCTCAAAACGATGACTAAAACCGCCTAAGAATGTCCTGTATGCTGTCGCTCTGAAATTCTGGTTTCACTGGGCTTCCAGTGGGCTACTCCGCCCCTGCTCTTCTCTAGACGAGGACACAGAGGTGCTGAAGGGTGAGTCGTTTGCCCCTGTCAGTGGCAAGGCCAGGCCAGCCTGGTTCCAGACCTGTGTCTCTCCCTCCTCTTGCAGGCCAGGCTTCAGTCAGGCCTGATGCGCGCCTGAAATATGGGAGCTCCCCAGGCAGGGGACCAATACCTGTATTTGCATCCCTCTCGCTCCCTACATTCTCTGGCTCAGCTCTCTCTGTATCCATGACAACTGGCACATAGTAGGCACTCACATGAGATTTTAGGACCCTGTCTGTCCCTAGCATTGAACATGACACTTGGTGCACAGTGTATTCTCAGTAAGTATTCAATCAAGGGGTGAGCCATCTTGCAAGGACATTCACTTCACCACCCCCCCCAGATATGCAAGGGACGGCTCCCTCTCTGACCACGTGCACACACCCTACAAACCACCGGAAGCTCCCAAAAGCCACCCACAGAAGCCCATAAATCACTCGGCACGTTAATGACTGTGACAGCACCAACAGCTGTCCCCCTTACCTGCAAGTGTGTCTCTGAAACTCACTCATAATCGGGACTGAAAGCAACATGTCCCGATTTCCATATTATTAGAAAGAGGCGGAGCCCGCCATAAATGATTCAAGACACGTCAATCAAATGACAATACAAATGATGCATTTATTTATTTTCGCCTCTCCTCCTTGGCTCGCTTTGTTCCAGCTTTCTCCTCCTGGGGGGTGCCTCCCTCCCCTCCCTTTCTCTTTGAAGTGTGGTGGTTAATATTTTATTCATTATAGAATTTAACAAAGCCTGCTTTGTCAAAAGAACCCAGGTTGGTGTCTGTAGTGAAGTGGTTAGCAGAACGGTATGAGGGCATGCCGACGCAAGACTCTGGCTGCCTCCAGAAATTTCTGGCTATTCATCTAAGTCCATGCACTCTTTGCAAGAAGCGCTGGGGGACATGGCAGTGAACAGGACAGATGAGGTCCACCCTCGTAGGGCCTGCCTTGTATGGAGTCTGCTCCCATGTTGTGTGTTACAAGAATTAATACGTGTCCCAGATAGGAGGCTTAATCATATAGTACCAGTCCTATCTGATGGTCGGTTGAGGTCCTAGTGAGCCCATTTAAATCAGTCCCCTGACCTGGAGAGACATGAACAAAGCTATCCAAAAGGGGATCCCCCTTGGCACTGCACTTCACGCCCAGTAATTTATCAAGAATATGTGCAGAGACTTAAACCACAGGAGTCTTCATCTGAATGCTGTTCACACAGAGGAAAACACCACCCCACCTGTCGCTGTCAAGTCACTCCCACCTTACAGCGACCCCACGGGCATCAGGATGGACCTAGGTGCTCTGCAGGGTCTCAGTGGAAAGAGACCGCCAGGCCTTGCTTGAGAGGCACCTCTGGGTAGACGTGAACATTCAACCTTTTCAGTCAAGGTCAGTAACCGTTTGCACCACACAGTGATTCCAGAGGAAAGCAGGATGCCTCTGTTTGTGTAATATCTTACAGAGTGATTGGCTCCGGCAGAGACAGTCCTAGGGAATTGTGCTGCTGACCCAAAGTCCATGTCTCTGTGGTGCTCTGAGTCCACTGGCCGCTCTGGGAGGGACAGTCCCCTCCCATGTGATTTGCAGCCTCTGAAAACCCACTGGTGTGTCAGCTGCTCCCCGGTTCTGACTCAGGCAGTGGGTTTTAAGTGTGATCACCCTGAGTGCACTGATGGGGAAATCGTACAAGAGAAGTAAAGCAGCCTGGGATTCGAGCTCAGGCGTCCTGTGGCCCTGATGTCCACATCACACACACTGTACAAAGCCGCTGGGAACCCTGGAAGGATGGTCGCAAAGCAGTGGTGCCCTCTGGACAGAGATGATGGGTGGCTTGGAGGCTTACCTTTGACTTTATGTGTCTTCTGCATTTTCTATAAAGAGCACCCGTTAGAGATGCTCTACCAAGATATTCCAAATGAGAGGAAATATGTTGTTGTTGAGTGCCAGCATGTAAATTCCACCTCGTAGTGACTCCATGTAACACGGCAGAGCTGCCTTGTGGGGCTTCCTGGCTGTAACCTTTATAGGAGGCGCTGAGCGAGTCTGAACTGCCAACCTTTCCATTCAGTTGGCTGAGGGTTTAACTGTTAATATCATCGAACTAAAAAAAAAACAAAACCCAACCCACCCTATCAAAATCTATTGCTGTTAGATTGATTCCAACTTCCAGATACACTGTAGTTACCCCATAGGACAGAGTGTAACTGCTTCAGAGCCTTTCCAAGCCTAGAAATCTTATAGAAGCTGACTTCTTTCTCTGAAGCTGTGGCTGGTGGATCTGAACCACTGACCTTTCAACCTGTAGTTGGGTGGTTGACCACTGCACCACCAGAACATCTTCTTTGTAGCACCAGGGCTTCTTAAAAAGAAATCAGTACATTTCAATAAACCAGTCAGTCAGTTGTTGTTATTTGCCTTCTAGTCAGAACCGACCCATAGCTGACCCTCCAGTGGGTTTTCAGGGGCTGTAAATCACATGGGAGGAGGCGGCCCATACTTCTCCCGCAGAGCAGCTGATGGGTCTGAACCACATACTTTTGGGATTGCAGTGCAGCTTCTTACCACTAGGCCAGAGCTAAAACCTCACGTAACCAATATGCCTCCTGTTGTAAGCAAGCTTCCACCTGTCACAGCAAAGCCTTCACTTGTCCCTGTGTGGCTGGAAGCACCCACCATGTGCTATGTGCTGTCAGCCGAGGGGCACATCTCCAAAGTCTGCAGCACCCCGTCGTGCCATGTGGGACTTGCAAAGCCCAGGAAGCTTGCCTAGGAATGACTTACCTTGGAGATGTGGGCTGTTCATGTCCCCGCAGTTACGTTCATTCATTGCAAAGTGACGCTGTCCTTTTGGAACTTTCTGAGAATGTGGTGAATGGCCAGGGCCAAGGGAAGGTGATGCCCGTCAGAGCGAGGGAGTACCCTGACCTGAGATTGTGCAGCAGACCCCAATTTAGAGTCAGAAAACCCCCCAAACCAAACCTGAGTAACAGAGCAGAACTGCCACTGGAAGCATTCTTGGCTGTATCCTTCATAGGAAGCCAGGCGTTTCTTCCTCAGCACTGTGAGGTGAGTTTGAACGGCCAGCCTTTCCCTCTCATTGCTGTCAAGTCAGTTCCAACTCGTGGCTGACCCTCCACTTGGTTTCCAAGGCTTTGCATGGAAGGAGACTTCCCGTCTTTCTGCCTCGGGCCGGCTGATGGATTTGAACCACCAGAGAAGCACAGCCTTTGCATCAGCAGCACAAGTCTGTATGCACTATGCTGCCAGACCCCCCTTACCAGCCTTTAGATTAGCGTTATCGTCAGGCGCCATCGAGTCAGTCCTGACTGACAGTGACATATAGCAGAATGAAAGAAACATGGCTTGGCCCTAGCTCCTGCTCACGGTCATCGCTCTTCTCAAGCCCATGGTTACAGCCACAGTGTATTTCAAGTGCTTCCTAACCCGAGGGGCTCAGCTTTCTGCACCAGGACAAACAGTGGCCTGCTGCTCTTTGTAAGGTTTTCACCAGCCAGTTTTTCCAGTGATTTCCCAGATCCTCCTTCCCCATCTGTCTTAGTCTAGAAACTCCATTGAAATTTGCCCACCACGGGTGACCTGGTATTTGCAACACCAGTGACAGAGCTTCTGGAATCACAGCAATACTCGAGCTTGCCACCATACAGCACCCAAACAGATGAGTGGTGCTTTAGAGAAATAGCCCAAGCGCAAACCCTTTGTGCTCCCCAGGGAACTTCCAGAGCCTGAAAAAGGTGTCAGGAGGAACTCCGTGCCTGGCCTGGTGTCCTGGGTGTTTGGCAGGCCCGCGTGGTGGAGATGAAGATAAGATGTTTATAGATACAAATACCACAGTGCTTGCTCTGCCTAGTAGTTCAGGATCATGGGAACGACCCGCGCCAGCTGAGACGGTGCCAACCCCCTCCGCAATCAATGAGTTCCAACAAGATCATTCCGTGACCATTAAAATGCTTTGTCAAAACATTAACAGCTCTCTTAGTGTGGGTTATAAATGTTTCAGGAAACTAAAGAGGTAGTGTTTGGGGGTTGGGTTTTTGGTGGTTTTTTTTTTAAGTTTATTGAGTACACTGTAACCCGTTAGAAAAGTTGAGAGTCCAAGTGTTTTATTTCATTGTGTCAGAATTATCAGCAATAGTTTGAACACCACTGTCTGTCTTGTTCCATAACTCACAACAGAGGCGTCTTGGTAAATTGGCCTCCTGCCTTCTAAGACTGGAGCCCTGGTGGCATAGTGTTTTGTAACCTATTGTGCTGCTAACCGAGAGGCCAGCAGTTTGAATCCACAAGCCACTTCTTGGAGACAGAAGGGCAGTCTTCTCTGGTTAAGATTTATAGCCTCAGAAACTCAGTAGAGGGTGACTCTGAGTTGCATTTGATTCAACACAAATAGGATCATTAGCTTTTTTTTTTAAGGTTGGGTTTTGGGGGTTCCCCCCACGATTGGACCAGTTTCCAAAATTGT
Organism: Elephantulus edwardii; assembly: GCF_000299155.1. NCBI lineage: Eukaryota > Metazoa > Chordata > Mammalia > Macroscelidea > Macroscelididae > Elephantulus > Elephantulus edwardii. The sequence continues at coordinate 2,149,373 of NW_006399839.1, read as the reverse complement.
ATTCTTTGCACCTTCAACGTTGTGACTTTATCTCCACGAGTCCCTGCAGTGTCACATTCTCTGAGCCACATCCCTTTTTGTTGCCACAGCTGCTGCCCCCGCCTCCACTCACATGTTGTGCCTCTGGGTGCTCTGTCTTACCTGCCGTCCAGTCAGCGCCCACCAAAACTGCACGGTCTCACGTGTGACAACAAAGTGCGGTCCCCTTCTGCTCAGTCACAGTGATCACAGGCATGACTGAGTTCATGACGACAGCCATGGTCTTCACTCCCCTCTTTCTCCTTGAGCCTCTACTTCCCCAAACAAGACGACGGCCTTTCCAGGCAATGGGTCTTTCCTGAGGACATGTCTAAGTAAACAAGACACAGTCTAGCCATTCTTTGCTTCCAAGGAGTATTATAGGTGTATTTCTTATAAGATTAATTGTGTTCATTTTTGTAGGTGACCTTTGTTGTTGCTACGTGCTGTCGAGTCACCTGCGACCCATGGTGACCCTATGAACAACAGCTCTGAAGCCTGCCCTGTCCCGAGCCAGACTCACTGACTCTGACACACCTACCCCCATTGTCCCAGTTACTGTATCAGTCCATCTCATCGGGGTCTTCCTCTCCTGCGTTGTTCCTCCACCCTTCTGAGCATGATGTCCTTCTCCAAGGACCAGGCCCTCCTGGCCATGTGCCCAAAGTATGTATGGCATACTCAGTACTCTTCGCCAACCCCATAACTCAAACACGCAATTCTTCTCTGTCTTCCTTTTTTCACATGCTCATGAAGCAATTGGGTCAGGCAACCTCCAGTTTCATCAGAGTGCCTTCCAGAGGCTCTGAAAGGGTGACAGTGTCAACAATCTTCCCATCAGCCTGCTCTTCGTAATCCCATGCACGTCCAGGTTGAATTTCACTTCTAGCACTTGCACACGTTCCGCTTTGTTGGCTGGTTTCTTCCCTTGTCTGTCCAAATGTGCCAAATGGCCTGTGAGCTTATCTGAAAGACAAGGACGCAGCTTGGCCAGGTGGCATCATTGCCTGTGTGAACTGTGATAACGCTGTGCAGTGACCAATCAGCAACAGACGTTGAGAGGTGTGTTGTGATTGGTCACTTGGCATGATGGGCATCTGTTACTTAGGTAGTGATTTGTGGCCTGAGAAGCCACAGGGAACTTTGTATTTTCTCAAGTCACTCACACATAATGCTGTTAGGTCCTGTCTAACTTACAGAGGCTCTTTGAACAATGCTTTGAGACCGTGTCCGATCCTTGTGACCTCCTTTGTACCATCCATCCCATTTAGGGTCTCCCTCTCCACTAACTCTTTACTTTTTCCAATATATTAGCTCACAATTAATATGTTGTGATAACTGAAATTTGAATCTTGTTGTTGGGGAGCTATTTTTTAAAATATAGTCCCTGAATTCCTGTATGTGAAACCAAAGAAGCAAATTCATTACCATCAAATTGATTCCCATTCCTAGTGACCCTATAGAACAAAATAGAACTGCATATTGATTTCCAAGGGAGCTCTGGTGGCTTAGTGGTGAGGAATTGCACTGCCAATACAAAGATACCCAGTTCAAATCCACCAGCTGCTTCACAGGAAAAAGATGAATTATCTCTTCCTGTGCAATTTACAGCCTCTGAAAATACACTGGAGGGTCACTATTGCTTGTGTCAACTGATAACGCTGTGCAGTGACCAATCGGCGACAGACGTTGAAAGTCATGCTGTGAGTGGTCACTGGTCATAATGGGCATCTGTAGATGGTACACCACCACCACAACAACAACATAGGCTATCTAAGGCTGTAAATGCTTGTGGAAGCACACTGGGTCATGTATCTACTTCAAACTAGCTGGTGGATCCAAACCAACAAACTTTGAGCTTTCTGGCTTGTTGGTAGTCACTTTAACCACTATGCTACCAGGAGCCCACAGGAAACAAAGGTCTGGCTGGCATAATCCATGACTGCTGACACCTCGGAGAACTGCCTTTGTGCCAGGCACAAACTCAAACCCATACTGAACGCTCACCCTACACCACAGTGCTTTACATAAATGTCTTTTTTCTAGTCCAGTCTAGGGTGCTCCGGTGGTATGACCTATAGGGAGCTGTGCTGCTGATCCGAAGACAGCATCTCTGAAGATTGGAATCTACCAGTGGCCATGCAGGAAAAAGACATAGTCTCCTCTTGTGCCGTTTACAGCCTCCAAAACCTGTCTGGACAGTCAGCTAGCAGGGGGTTCTGATTCAATGGCATTGAGCTTGAGTTTGAGCTGGCAGACGGTTCATTCCAATCATGGTGACCCCGTGTGTGTCTGAGTAGAAAATCTGCCAAAGGGTCATTTGGTTCAAACTTGATGGTAGAGCTGTAGTCGATTTAGTGTCTGGTGGCATAATGAAAGAGTTTGAAATATGATGCAGATAACCAAAACGGGATGAGAAGTGCGTACGCGCAGTTGAAAGAATGATGCTAATATATGCTTGTCCCCAAGGCAAGTTTGTCATAAACCTTCAACTTGTAAAAGAATATGCTTAGTGGCAAGAAGCTGCAACTACAATCCCAGAGGTGCACGGTTCGAATCCACCAGTTGCTCTGCCGGGGAAGGAGGGGCAATCTCCTCCTGTACCAGTCAGATCTGATTTGACGGTACACACACACAAAAATAAATAAAATAAAAATTTTTTAAAATTATAAAAAAATAAAAGAATATGCTGCCTGTGTGGCATAACAAAAGTGGGGTGCAATAGAACAAGGTATTCCGTATATGTTAACTATTTTAACTATTGCATACACTAAATAGTATTCTAAATACTAAGTAGTATTCTAAATACTAAATAGTATTATAAATAGAATTCTGCCTGCCAACCAAAGGGTTGGAGTCTTCCCAGAGGCTCCTCAGAAGAAGGACCTGGCTGGCTATTTCAAAAAATGAGCCCTTTAAAACCAGTTCACCTCTGACACCCCTGGGCTCAGGACTGACTCAGTGGCCACCAGGTCGGGATTCTGATCAGTTTGCAAGTAGAGAAGACATTCCCATCCTTCCTCGGAATTGGAATGGGTTGTGTTTCTCCCTCCCCAAAGGCTGAGAGCTACTTAAGGAAAATGAACTTTCAATCGCTCCGGCCTTCGCTCGCTCGCCGAGTGCCTGGCCTGGCACAGGATAAGCACTCATTAAGTGTTTGTTAGATGAGAGAATGTGAGCCAGGAAGAGCTCAGCTCCCAGCCTGGCCGTGCTGAACACAGCCGCAGAGAGTAGCCAGTAACATTCGCGGGGATCTGCCCCCGTGCCAGGATCTAACCACGCCAGGCCTTCATGTGCACAATCGAGCACACTCTCCAAACATCCCTACAGAGGAGGTGGTTCATGTATTTAAGCTGCTGGGGCAGCCGTGGTGCAGTGAGAGAATTCTTACCTTCCTGGGAAGCACCCAGCTTCTGTTCTCAGCCAGTGCACCTCAAGTGCAGACATCACCTTTCCCACAACCCGCCCCACCCCTGGCCCCTCGTTTAGAGTGGAACCTTGTATGTTGCTAAGACATACAGTCAATTGCCCTTAGAGATTCCAGGCTAAGGCAGACTAGGAGGAAAGGCCTGGCAGTCTACCTCCAGAAATCAGCCCTTGGAAACCCTCTGACTCATCATGATGTGGGCCACAGTTGGGCATGGGGACGGCAGAGAGGCCTTTGTGGTCTTGCGCACAGGGTCCCAGGAGTCAGGAGGCCAACTTGATGGCAGCTAATGACAATAACAGCATTATTGTTCATCTGTTTAAGTAGCAGCATTCTGGTGCAGTACAAATGATTAACGTGCGCAACCATTAACAGATAGGTTAGTGGTTCAAGTACACTGAGAGGTACCTTGGAAGAAAGGCTTAGTGGTCTGATTCTTAAAAAAAAAAAAAATTGAAACTCAGCTATTGAAGACACACTTTGGGGTACATTAATATCACTGTGTTGCTATATTCTGTTAAGTCAAAACCAACCCCTAGCTGACCCTCTAGTGGGTTTTCAGAGGCAGTAAATCACATGGGAAGAGATGGCTCATTTTTCTCCCACAGAGCAACTGCTAGATTTGAACTGCATGCTTTCAGGAGGCAGTGCAACTCCTTAACACTAGGCCACCAGAGCTCCCTGTTCACTCCCTAAGGTCAATATTATCAGCACAGTAGTGTCACATATTGGCACCCACTGGAATCACTTCAAGCAACTTGTGGTGGTTGGGTTCTTTTCTTCTTTTTTTTTTTCAAGTTACAGAGAGGCAGTGTTAAGATTTGAACCCCCAGCCTGCTGGACTGTAAACAGTATATTGTATCATCTCTTCCTACAAGTCCTGACAGGCCAGTCAGCAGGCGGCTGGGGGAGCACAGAGGGTCAGAGAGGCAGAGAGAGGCTGGGGAATCCTTAACGAGGGCACATCCACATCCGTACAGTGGAAACTAGCAGTGGCTGGAGTGGCACGGAGCTTTGGCACACCTGACGCATCCTCCCACCTCCCACCATGTCCTGGCCCTGGCGCCTCCTCCCTGCCATAACTTGCCTGGCCGGGGTTTCATCGCTCCAGGCTCCTGCTCCCTGTCGCTGATACTGAACGGATGATACTGGGCTACTCCCTCCTGCAAGTCGCCACGATTCCCGTGAAAAACTCAGGTCACCGCTGAAGCAATTAACTAGGCAATCAGATGTGGACCTAGCAGCTCCTCTCTTTCCTCAAGGAGCCCTTATGTAGCTTTTTAAATTTTTCTTTTAGTTGTTCCTTGCATTTTCACAAGTGTGCTGTTTAATGGGCTCTTCTTACACTCCCTGCAATGTCCTCCTTTTCCACTCCAGCTTGGCCCACACAGTGAAAACAGTCTTGCTTGGGCCCAGTAGAATACATTGTACCTCTGCATGTAGATGAAAGGCATGTGGGGAGCCCAGCATTGACTGTCCCCTTTGCCAGGGGGTACACTAGAGAATGGGGGGATATATTTGCAAGTCATATATCTGCTAAGGCACTTGCATCCAGCCTGTCGCAGGAACTATAATGATGTTGTTATTGTTCTGGGGTACGCTCAGGGAGCTCTGGGCTCATAACCCCTGTGTACAATAGCGTGACTTGTTGCCAGGTTCTATCCCATCTTTGTCATTGTTGTTGCGTTGAGCCCATTGCTGCAGCCGCTGTGTTGATTCATCTCACTGAGTCTTCCTCCTTTTTGCTCATTGCCTACTTTACTCAGAAGCCTGTTGGAGGGTCAGTCACAGATTGGTTCTCAATGACATGCGTTTTTTGCGTGGTTTTTTTTTTAAATTTATATTGGTTTGCTCACACAGTTTGTATGCTTTGCGTTTCACACTGTTCTTCACTCATGTGGTGTTTCATCCAATCTTTCCCATGCATTAGGTTTTATAAGATCAATCACCATAGGTCCTTGCCCATCATTACCCAGTCTTTTCAGGTTCCTGCTGGATCCTTCACATTTCCTTCACTCACTCCCTCCACCCACCAAACTGTGCAATCTTGTGGGTTTGCCCCTACCCATCCTCACCCTCTGCTTCCACCACTTCCCATCTTGGGTTCTCCTACATGTGTTACTAGTTATCTTTCTATTTATACAATAATGGTCTTATGCAGTATTTGTCATCATTAGACTGAGTTAGTTCACTCAGCATCATGCTCTCCAGTCTCTCCCAAGTTAGGTAGTATTTTTCAAAATCGTTGCTCCTGTGTGCTGCATAGTATCCCATTGTGTGAACGTAGCACAATTTCTCAATCCATTCGGTTGTAGTTGAGACTGGTTTTGCAAGTACAATGTCCCTCCCCCAGGACTGGTCTCTCCTGATTAGATGTCCAGAACATCTGAGACAAATTCTCACCATCCTCACAGCTCAATATACCTACTCCTTATATATCAATTATCTTGTCATCTGAAAGTTTTCATTTATAATAATCAGAAAAGTCTATCTAATTTTTTTAAATTAATGATGTACATCTGGCAGTAATGAGGTGATAATAATGGTGTAATGGTGGTTGTGATGGTTAAGATTATATGTTGGCTGGCCTGAGCCATGATTCTCAGTCTCTTGATAGCTGTGTGATAATCTATTATGGCAGGTGTGTGATGATGTGATTGGCAGTTTTGTGATGGGGTAATTTGGCTGTTATGTAATGATGTAGTCATCCTCCACTTTGTCACCCAAGTGATGATACTCCATTTCTGGATATGCCCACTTTTGTATAGTGATTTGTTCTCTGGAACCTATGCATGCCAAAAAACAAGGAACAGGAGAATTTAAAAAAAATAAGTACCAGTTAAATCCACTGGGATGGTTGTAACAGAAAAAGCAAAGCCAAATAGCAAGAGAAAACAGATAATAACAAGTGTTGACTAGGAGGTGGAGACCCTGGAACCCTCATCCTTTGCTAATAGAAGTGTAAAGTGATAGAGCCACATTGGAAAACAGCCTGGCCACTCCTCAAGTGGTTAAAACATGGACTCACCAACATGCATCAGAGAGTTGGACAATGACCAAGGAGGATAGAAGGAGAATTTATGCCTTTGGGCTGTGGTGCTGGAGAAGAGTATTGAGAATACCATGGACTGCTAGGAAAACAAACAGATTTGTCCTGGAAAGGGTTAAACCGGGTGGCTCCTTGGAGGCAAGGATTCTGAGGCTCCTTCTAACATACTTTGGACATGTTGTGAGGAGAGACCGGTCCTTGGAGAGGGACATCATGCTTGGGAGGGTGGTGGGACAGCGCAGGAAGGGAAGGCCCTCTATGAGGTGGATTGATTCAGTGACTGAGATAATTCGGGATGGGAGTGTCAGAGACGGTGCGATTGGCACAGGACAGAGCAGAGTTTAGGGCTGTTGTACATAGGGTCGCTATGAGTCACAAGCAACTCGACGGCACATAACAACAACAACAACATACACCCAGCAACCCACTCCTTGCTGGAAACCCAAGACAACTTCCAAGACATGTCCCCACAAAAAGCTGTAATGAATATTTGCAACAGCACTCTTCACAACAGCCAGAAAGTATTCACGGAATAGCCTAAATGTCCACCAGCTGAGGAAAGAAATAGAGTAAGATCTAGCCTTACCACAGACTATTATTTAACCATGAAAAGGAATGCAGTATTGATACTGTGCTGATGAACCCTGAAAAAACATCGTATCAAGTGAAGGAAGCCAGACACAAAAGACCATATGTTGCATGATTCCATTTCTCTGAAAACGACCACGGAGACAGGAAGCAGACCTGTGGTTGCTAGGGACCTGGGGGAGAGGGGAAGGGGAGTGACTGCTAATGGTTCAGGGTTTCTTTTTGGAGTGATGGAAATGGGCTGGAATTAGATGGTGGGATTGGTTGTACAGCCCTGCAAAATACTAAAAGCCATTGAATCGCACACTTTAAACGGGTGGATTTTATGCTATGTGATTATGTTTTAGTAAAGCTGCTATTTCTTTTTAAAAGGCTACGTACAATGTGATTCCATTTGTGTAAAATTCCAAGAGTGCACACAAGCTAATATTATAAATTATTTAGAGGTGCATGCATATGCAGTGAAAGTATAAAAACATCTTCAGGATCGTGGTTGTCTCCGAGGAGGGAAGGAGGGAAAGGAATTTGTCTGTAATGTTTTGCTTTAATTTATTTGGTGGTGGTGGTTTTGTGTTGTTTTTGTGTTTTGTTTTGTTTTGTTTTGTTTTCCAAGAGCTACATCTGAACGAATGGTGGGGAAATGTTTTTAACTATTGTCATTAATTGCCATCAAGTCAGTGCTAACTCACGGTGATGTCACGTAAAAGAGAACATAATGTTGCCCAGTCCTTCACGATCATTGAGGTGTTTGCGTCCATGGTCATGTTCATGCTCATGGTGTAGTTCCTTCCAACCTAGGGGCCTCATCTTCTAGCACTATTTTCAATACTATTTGATTGTGATCCTGAAGATGTTCATTGGCTCAGTTTTCATGAGTTGCCCATCAGGTTGTCCTCCTGAGGCCGATTACACGCTGCTGTTATGCTGGAAGCTGAGGCACCAGTATTTCAAATACCATCAGGGTCACCCACGGTAGACAGATGGGGAGGTTTCAGCAAAGCTCCTCAGACAGATGAGGAGAAAGGCTTGGAAAAATGTAAACACCTTTCTGAGGCTTCGTCTGACATACCTTGGACATGTTGTAAGGAGGCACTGGTCCTTGGAGAGGGACATCATGCTTGGGAGGGTGGAGGGACAGCGCAGGAGGGGAACGCCCTCTATGAGGTGGATTGATTCAGTGACTGGGGTAATCAGAATGGGTATATAGGAAAAAGTGCTATTGGCACAGGACAGAGCAGAGTTTAGGGCTTTTGTACATAGGTCGCTAGGAGTCGCAAGTGACTCGATGGCACATAACAACAACAACCTGTTCAATCCAGGTTCTGGGTGCATGAATGGCTGATACCTTATACGCTATACTTTGCTATTGTTCATGAGTGTCAACTTGTAGGAGTAAATGAACCCCTCAACTCATTATCCAAGACAATCAGATGGATGGGGAGAGAATGGAAGAAAGTGCACTGCACCTAGCTGTGATGGGGCTTAATCTGCTGACCTCCAGTAGCTAGTGGGTAGTGGTGAGCCCATCAAAGGAGAATGGGAACCTGGGGGCTGGCAGGGGCACACAGCTGCGGCTGAGGTCAAGGTCACAGTTTGCTGATTGCTGGGGATACTCCATCCCAGTGCCCCACAGCTGTCCTTACCCTGCAGAGGCTGGGAGAGTCAGGAACAGCGCATTTGGCTCTCCCTCCATCTCCCACTATAACCCTCTCTCCATCTGAAATTCTCCCCTTCCCACAGCCCAGCAGGAGGCAGAGACCTTTACCGGCTGTGGGATGAATGATAACCTTTCAAAAAAGATGGGTCTTTGCAGAGGTGATGAAAGATCTTGAGATGCCATCATTTGAAATTAGAGCAAGCCCTTAATCAACTCAATGACAGGTATCTTTGCAAGAGAGGCATCAAGAACATACAGGAGAGAAAGTCATGTGAAGACAGAGGCAGAGAGTACAGTGATGCAACCACAAGCCAAGGAATGCCTGGCCGCCAGAATCTGAAACAGGCTAAGAAAGGTCCTATGGTGGAGTCTCCAGGGGGAGTGTGACCAAGCTGACCCCTTGACTTTAACCTTTTGACCCCCTGAACTATGAGAAATAATGGAAAGAACTTTCTAGGTTCTGTGGGTTAAGCTTTGGATTACTAGCTGAAAAGCCAGAGGTTTGAGTCCACTAACTGCTCTATCGGATAAAGATACGGTAATCTGGTTCCGTAATGATATACCAGCTGGGAAGCCCTAATAGTTCTTAACCGCCCTTTTGGTTTGCTAGGGGTTAGGGACAGACTCAATGCCAGCCACACCCTTCGTGGTCATTTATTACAGCAGCCACAGAAAATGGATTTACTGCTATCCGCTTTCCCCTGCTCGCCTGGTCCTCCTCTCTTCCTGACCATGTCGAAGCCTCTTTGCCTTCTGCAGCTACCTGCTCACCTCCTCTACGCCTACCTGTCCACCACGGTCTGTCATCGGTCATGCCTCAGGGGCTTGCATGTTGCTGTGATGTAAGATGCTGTGCCGCCACTATTTCAAACACCAGCAAGGCCATCCATGGTGGACAGCTTTCAGCAGAACTTCTAGACTAAGACAGACCAGGAAGAAAGGCCTGGCAATGTACTGCTGAAAATGAGCCCATGAAAATGCCATGGGCCCCCACAGAACATTGTCCAAACCACTGCTGGGAGATAAGCTCCTGTGTTCGAGGGCGACAGCAGATTCAAGTCTACTGGCAGTCAGAAGGGTGGTGTGTGTGCACCATTCTGTTCAGTTGGCCTTGGGGGTCACCAGGTGTCAGAGCTTCCTTGACAATCAGTAACCACGACACCCCAGCCAATGCCTCAGCCGCCCATCTGCTGGGCTGCTTCCTCCCCACCCGGAGATGGACTGCAGAGCTCGGCTTCCAGCTGCCACAGCACGAATAGCAGGTTAATAAATAAGTGCACACATAGAAATACAGCAAGAGAAAGCAAACATGTGGGGGCCGTTTGCACACCTCGCTTCATTTGATCTTCGCAAAATGGGCATTATTACCATCTTTATCATCAGATAAGGAAACAGAGGCTCCGAGGAGGTACTTTGCCCGAGGTCATGTAGCTAGCAGAACTGGGCTTTGAACTTCATTGTTGGCTCAGACTTACTACGGTGGCTCCACGCACCGGAGAACAGAATGCTGCTTCAGCCTTGTGATATTGCATATTGGGCCACTGAGACACATAGGATTTTCACTGGCTGGTTTACAAAAGTGGCTAGCCAGACCTTTCTTCCAAAGTCCGTTGTAGTCCAGGAACTCCACGGAAACCTGTTTGGCATCGTAGCAAAATGCAAGCCTCCGCTGACAGCTGGGTGGTGGCTGCAAATGTAGAGCATAGGCTGGGAATCGAACCCAAGTGCCTGCATGGGAGAACTCTCTCACTGAACCCTGAGGCTTTGCTCTTGGGCCTGGCCAGCTGGTTCCAGACATGCTGTGTTGGAATCCTGGCTCAGCCACTTATTAGCTTTGTGAACATAGACCCTTCCATAATCTCCCTGCGCTGCCCTTTTGCACCTGTAAAAGAGGAATAATAATAAAATTTCTCTTAGAAGCTTCTTTAATTATAAAGCCCTCCTTTGGCAAAAAGTAACTGCTCAGTAAGTGTCAGCCAGTGGAATTCTCTCATTGTCAGCACTTGGTGTTCGTCAGCGTGGATTCCGGATAAGTAACTTTCTGTCAAATCTGTCTTAAAAGAAAGAACAGCCAGAAGGGTCCTTAGAAGCGAAGATGGCGAGACTTCATCTCACACACTTTGGACATGTTATCCAGAAGGGCCAGTCCCTGGAGAAGGACACAATTCTTGGTAATGTAAAGGGTCAGCGGAAAAGAGAAATGATGTCAACGAGATTGATTGACACAGCGACTACTGCAAAGGGCTCAGACACAGCAGGGATTGTAATGGCTGGTCAGAATTTTGTCTTGTTTTGTATGTAAGGTCCCTGCACGTCAGAACCAACACAAAAGCATCTAGCAACAACAAGCCTCATCTTCTGTTCAGCTCCCAAGAAAAGGTTTCCTACTGCTTGTTTATTATTTTTTTAATAAAATTGTCCTTTTATATTGGTTTACCTACAAAGTTCGTATACATTGTTTTTTCACTCTGGATCTTTCCCATTTCCTTTACCCACTCCTCCCTCCACCTATCAAATTGTGTGACCCTATTGCTGCCTTTGAGCTGTGGTGCTGGAGTATTGGACTGCTACGAAAACAAACAGGTTCATCCTGGAGAGGGTTAAACCAGGCTGCTCCTTGGAGGCAAGGATTCTGAGGCTCTGTCTGACATACTTTGGTCATGTTGTAAGGAAGGACTGGTCCTTGGAGAGGGACATCATGCTTGGGAGGGTGGAGAGCAGGCACAGGAGGGGAAGGCCCTCTATGAGGTGGATTGATTCAGTGACTGGGGTAATCGGGATGGGTGTATAGGAGACAGTGTGATTGGCACAGGACAGAACAGAGTTTAGGGCTGTTGAACATAGGGTCACTATGAGTCGCAAGCAACTTGATGGCACATAACAACAACAACAACCCCTCACCCCAGACATCCTCACTCCTCTACTTCCACCCTCCCCCTCCCCTCCCCCTTGGAGCCTCATACATGTTCTACAATAATGATTTTATATGGTATTTGTCCTTATGGGACTGAGTTAGTTAACTCAGCATACTGCTCTCCAGTCTCTCCCAAGTTAGGTAATAATTTACAAAATCATTGCTCCTGTGTGCTGCATAGTGTTCCATAGTGTCAATGTACCATCATTTCTCAATCCATTCCATTGTGGTTGGACATTTAGGTGTTCCATGTTCTTGCGATGGTGAATAATGCTGCTGTGAACATTTGTGTACAAGTCTCCATTTGTAACTCAGTTCTCATTTTCTCAGGTATCTTCCAAGCAGTGGAATAGCTGGATCGCATAAAATTTCTATGTTCAGCTTTCTGAGAAAATGCCGAATTGCCTTCCAGAGTGGTTGTACCATTTTACAATCCCTCCAATAATGTATAAGAGTTCCTATCTCGCCACATCCTCTCCGACATTGATTACTTGCTGTCCTGTTAAACTTTGCCACTGCTACTGGGGTAAGATGGTATCTCACTGTGGTTTTTATTTGTGTCTCTCTTATTGCCGTTGATTTTGAGCATTTCTTCATGTGTCTGTTGGCCATCTTAATATCTTCCTCAGTGAAAAGTCTTTCCATATCTTTTGCCCATTTGGTATGAACAGTTGCTTATTTCTAGTCAAGGATCTCTTTAACATTCTGAAGAGCAAGGATGTCAGTTTAAAGGTGAGCTTGATCCAACCCATGGTATTTTCAGTTGCTTCTCACTCATCTGAAGTTTGGAAGATGAGTAAGTAGGACAGATGAAGAATTGATGCCTTTGGGTTGTGACGTAGACAGAAAGTTTGGAATATCCCATTGACTGCCAAAATAATAAATGAATCCGTTTTGAAGGAGGTGCAATCAAGCACTCTTTAAAGGCAAAGATGGTGAACCTTCATCTCCCTTTGGGCATATTTACAGGAGGAATCAGTTCTTGAAGAGCGACATTGTGCTGGGGAAAATAGAGGGTCAGCGGAAGAGAGGAAGACCCTCAGTGAGATGGTCAGGCAGTGACCACCACTTGGGCTTGAGTAGGACAGACATCATGAGGAGTGTGGAGGAAGGGGCAAGGTCCAGATCCGTCCTTCACAGGGTCACCACACATCTTCATCGACGCTGAGATACCTGACGACAATAATATCTCCAGATGGATGGCTCCTGTTCCCACCTGGAGTCGGTCCTGGGCCGGGGTGGGGGGCCACTTGCCCCATCTGTGCAGCGAGGGCAAGTCTCCCCCACCTCTTCTTTGTGGAGGACCCCGTTTCCACCGTGAAGCTGGAAATCCACCAGCACATGTCCCTGGACTGTGGAAGCTCTCCCAGCCCCTGGAGGCGCGCTTGCCGGGAAAATGCCTTCTTCTGGGGCTTATTTGCTCAAGGTTTAAAAGGCATTTCTGGGCTTTGGCTAAGAGGAAATTTAGCTTTTGAGCAAATCCTGGTGCACCAGTTCTCTATAAACATCTGAATGCAGTGTGTGTAGCTTGGAGTCGGGGCCACGTGGCACCC
>NW_006399839.1:2110836-2136067 GCF_000299155.1 Elephantulus edwardii | reverse complement strand
CCCCCCCCGCGAGCTGGGATGGTATCTGTCCCTGTCCGTCCACGTCTCGCTTCACTAACAGGCTCCTCACGTTCTTCATGGGCCGTCTTCCCGTCACCGCATCAGGAACAGTGGGAAGGAGGATGGAAGTGAGCTGGTATGAGCACCAGGGAAGGATGGAGGACAGAATTGTGTGAATGACTATTCTGGATAAGAACCCTGCTGGTGCCGCACTTAAAGCGCAAGACTTCTAACCTAAAGGTTCCTATCTGGGGTCCACTTTCACTGCTGCTGCTGCTGAATCTGGAAACCCCATCGCTCATCCTGGCAAGGTCTTCCGGCCTGCTCACCTCCTTTACACCCTCCAGCCCCCCGTGAACTGTCTGCCAGTGGCCATGTGGTGGCTTGCACGTCGCTATGTTCCTGGAAGCTATGCCACTGCTATCTCAAACACCAGCAGGGTGGATAGGTTTCGGTGTGGAACTTACAGACAAGGAAAGACGAGGAAGAAAGGCCTGGAAATCGAATTCTGAGAATGAGTCCCGTGGATCCCAATAGGCCATTGTCCAATCCAGTGCTGAAAGACAAGCTCCCTTGGGTGGATGGCCACAGTGCATCAAGCTCGCTAGCAGTTATGAGAACGATGCTGGTTGGAGTAAAAAGGTGAATTAGTCTGCTTCTGTAAAGACAGCCTTGTCTGCCTGCTGGGGCAGGTGTTCCCCCTCCTACAGGGTCCGTATGAATTGGAATCGACTCAGGAGCAAGGGATTTTGTGTTTTTAGTTTCTTTATTCCCCATCCAAGAAGCTGCTCTGTGGACCAGAAACCTCTGAGAGGGCAGGGTCCTTCAGTCCCATCCTCATTTATTTACTGGATTCCTGAGGAGGGCAGTGGGAGTTCCATGGAAGAAGTCTCACCATGTGTGCAGAAGACCCTGCTTTGATTCCTGGTCCATGCCCCTGGCCATGCGCAACCAGTGTCTGTCCGTCAGTGGAGGACAATGTGGGGCTGTGATGCTGAGCAGGTTTCAGAGAAACTTCGAGACAAAGATGGAGCAGAAGGAAGTCCTGGAGATCTACTTCAGAGGAAACGCTGCTGGTGACAGCCGTTGTCTCTACAACCAATCACAGTAGTGGTGCAGGACCCCGCAGTGTTTCATTCATCTGTGCATAGAGTCCCCACTACCAGGGCCAGCCGCTACCATGAGCAGTAGCTTTGCACCAGGCCCTGATGAGCTCAATGGAGGGATCTCTCTTTTATGAAGGTTGTGGAGATGAGCCCTTTTCCAAGGAAAGTCAAGACCAAACTATCACTACATTAAAACATTCTTCTGAGGATGTCTGTATCGGTGATGGTAGGCCAGCTGCTACAACAGCCGCTATGGGTTCTCACGCACTGCACAGCTAAGATGAAATGTCGAGAAGAGCTCCACACATTTCCCAGCTAGCTTCCCTCTCGTCTTCTAGAGCCTCGGAACCTTCCATCCCAGCCTGCAGATGAGAAAAATGAGACCTCACTATGCTGTTACAGAGCCAGAGCTGGGCTTACCCCCATCACTGTCTTAGGCTGTTGTTGTTGTTGTTATGTGCCATCGAGTTGCCTATGACTCATAGTGACCCCATGTACAACAGCCCTAAACCCTGCTCTATCCTGTGCCAATCAGATTGTCTCCAACACACCCATCCTGATTACCCCAGTCACTGAATCAATCCACCTCATAGAGGGCCTTCCCCTCCTGCGCTGTCCCTCACCCTCCCAAGCTTGACGTCCCTCTCCAAGGACTGGTCCCTCCTTACAACAAGTCCAAAGTATGTTAGACGGAGTCTCAGAATCCTTCCCTCCAAGGAACCACCCGGAGAGAGAAATAGTCCACCCAACTGTACAGACTGGCAAGAGTCAACTCCGCATGCCAGATGTCAGGCTGGAGGCTTCTCCTGACTCCCATAACTAGGGAGCTGACGGCAACCCAAGACGGCAGCTCAGACAACAGGCTGCTGCAGGCTCACGGGCTGTCATAGGATGATGCCTCCCAAGACCAGCAGGCAATATGACAGTCCAGGGGCTCATGTCCCATGAAATGGAAGTCAAATAATGTAAGTCGGATACAGGATCTAGAGGGACAAAAAGCAAGGGAGGTCTATTCAAATGTGTATATATGTTTGATGCAGGCCACACCCCTGAGGGACTCCCTGTCAGCTGATTGGGCTGCACGTCTCATCATGAAGGTGGTAACATCATAGCATTACACAGCTGCCAACCCAGAGAACTATGGTCCAGCAGGTAGATACACAATTCTAACCCTTCGATCACCTGCTCCCACACTTCACTGACCAGACTTGAGTCAAATGACTCTACCTAGCTACATGAGAGGCTGGGGGTCGTAGTTCCTCTGTGAGTCTGGGTAGGGGAGGAACTGGAGTTTAGAATCCATGTGCCCTGGACCCTGGGAGAATGTAGAAAAGGGGCTTCCGTGGTGCTGAAGGTGAGTGAAGGGACCTCAGGCTGGACCACCAGGTGCTCTACTCCCAGTGACCACAGCGTGGCTCTGAGCCCAAGTGGCTGGCCTCTCCGTGTCCCAGCTCTGTTGAGTAAATAGCTGGGCCTCCCTGGAGAGTTGGCTGCTTCTGCAAACCTCAGTTTGCTCAGCTGGAAAACAGAGATGCTAATCACAGCACCCACGTCACAGGCTTGTGGGAAGACAAGGAATACGGGAGGGGAGAAGCACGTTTTTCAGTCCAGTACGTGCCACCTGCTCAGGACCTCAGAGACCCAGGCGTGACTGGGGCAAACTTCGAGTCTTTACAGCACAGACTCTGGGGCCAGCCACCATTGGTGAGCTGCATAATAACCACCATCTGGTCACTTTGACCTCCTTGTGCATCCATCCCATAGCTCCAAACAGAAGATAATAATCAATCTAGAGAGCAGGGAGTTCTGGTGGCTTGATAGGTAAAGTGCAGCGCTGCCATCCCAACGGCAAGCAGTTCGAATCTACTACCTCCTCTGAGGGGGAAAGATGAACAGTCTCCTCCCCTGCAATTTACAGCCTCTGATAACTGGCTGGAAGGTCTGCCAGCTTGACAGGAATGAGTGAGTGAATGACCCCTGCAGCAGTGTTAAGATTAAAAGAGATAAATACAACAGATATTTACCTTGGAGGTGCTGATGAATTGCACACATAGAAAGGGACAACACCATTAGCTATGGTTCACCAAATAAAAAAATTTATTACAAAATTAGTAAAAGCTCACCACATATTCTAACAGAGACGTGGCGCTCAATTGAGACCCATGAATATTATTATTAAGCATTTTCCCAACTCTTACCTTCTCTGTACCCCCACATCTCCTTCTCGAGATAGAAGAGTTAGGGCCACATCTGTGTGCGTTAGAAAAGCAGCCATGTGCCCTGAGAATGAATGAATGCAGGGGTGGAGGAATGCATCATTGTCATCGTTGTCATCATCATCATCATCAAAACTGCATGTGTGCAGCTCAGGGCAGTGGTGAAACCTGCCTAAATAAACTAACTTTGCCACATCAGTGACTCATTTGACAGGAGCAAGTACCTTGGCAGATAAGAGAGACCAGCGAGGAAGGGGCCACAGGCAGGGGTGGGGGAAGGAAGAGGGAGGATTGGAGAGGCGAGTTGTTAAGGACTTGAGATGTTAGAACCAGCTCCTTCCCTACTCCTTTTCTCTCTATCTTTCCCTTTTTCTCCCTTCCTTTCCCACCTCTTCTCCCCTCCCTCTCTCCCCCCCATACCTCTTTCTTTTCAGAAAAAAAAATTAATAATAAAATAAAAGTAGCCCTGGGGTGGTACACATTTAAGCCTGGAGGGTGGTACAGACAGCCAGTTTACAATCAGCTGCTGACCTCAAGGTTGGCTGTTCAAACCCACTTCACAGCACCCACGTCACAGGCTTGTGGGAAGACAAGTAACATGGGAGGGGAGAAGCACATTTGCAGTCCATCTGCCACCTGCTGAGCATCTCAGAAAAGCAGGTGTGACGCGGGAAACTTTGAATCTTGTGCTGTGGAAGGAAGATCTGGCAAACAGCCTCTGAAAAAACATCACATTATGCTGCGTGAAATATCTCAGTCACAAAAGGATAAGTACTGCATAACACTACTGTTACAAAGCAGGACTGACATGGGGTGGCGTTGGGAGGAGACTAGGAAAAGAGTGGATAGATAATGAACACCGTATTGGAACAAATGAAGGAAAGAAATGTTTAAAAGGAATATTTGATTAGGCATTTTAAGTAAGACAATAGTCCAGAATAAGAGGTACATTACAAAAAGGACAGGGAGAGGTGGCCGAGAGGGGGGAGAAGGAAAAAATTGTGTAAAAATGAATGGATATTAAAAAAGAAAGAAAGAAAGTGAGCTGGTGAGGAAGGGAGGAAAATGTGCAACAATGAATGAATGAAAATTCAATTTCTCTGTGAACTGCCACTATAATCACAATTAAAATAAATTCTATTATTAATTTTTTAAAAAAAAATAGCAACCCCCTCCCCCATCTCAGCCAAGAACACGCTATGGAGCAAGAGAATCCTGACTCATGACATCAGAGTCGCCATGAGTCACAGTTAATTTGATGACATCTGGTTTGGGGTGTCTGTGGTGTATTGTGGATGCTAGAAGGATGTGGGGGAAGTAGAAACCCCAAGATACTCAGCTACTTGAGGGTGGCAGGACCGTGAAAGCTAACGTAGAGGCAGCATCACATAACCTCACAAGCTCAGCATGTTCAAGCCCAGGCCCCAGGCCACCTCCCTTCAGAGCTGTCCGCCTCACTGGCTCTTGATTGTCCCTGGTTCTCTTTAGGCACTTGCCCCAGGCTGGCCCTTCTCACACCCAGCTGAAGCTTCATTCAATGACGGAAGAGGCTTGAGGGCAGATTGAGGAAAGATCAAAGGCTGGAACACAAGCTCTAGGAAGGGAGACTAAAGGAACTGGGAGGGTGGAACCAGGAAGGAGACAGCTGAGAGGCAGTTAATTACCTCCCTGTCCTCTGCTGGGCTTTTACGAGGAGGCCCCACTGGGAGGTTCTCCCTGTCTCCTGGAAACCAGACTAGAGACGAGGGGGCTTAAGAAGAAAAAGATGGACCTTTCACGGGAGCTGAAACTTCATCTCTGAGCTGATGGCAGCGCTTCTGAGGCTTGGTTCTGACGGGATTACTCCTCCTGATCAACCCTTCTCTAGCTCCCCACTTCCCACAAGAGTCAACTCATTGTGGTGTCCTGGGGGTGAGAGAGGACTGGGTTGGAATTTTTTCTGGGTAACTTGGAAATTTCCCTGAATTTTTCCAAGTCTGTTTGGGCATCTGTAAAACAGGTAAATACTACAGTCCATCTCATGGAGTGGCTGTAAGAATTGAGCCAGACAAGGCATGTGAAGTGTTTAGCACAGAGCCTGGAAGATTTGCAAGCATCCAATAAATGTAATATTAAATAGGCGCTCTTTGTCACCTACTTGACAATAAAGGCTTCTCCTTTCTTGTTAAATTCCTCTGATTTCATTTTGGAGAATAATTTGTCAGTGATAAATTATCAATTGGAAAGGCTCCATGGAAATGGAATATAGGCAATCATGTCTACGTCATATTTTTTTAAGGCAGAGTTTCCTTTGTTCCTGTGTCCCAGTTGATTGTTGTAGAAGTAAGCATTTAACTCAGTTCTGATCAGTGACAGGTAAAGAAAAAAGTCTACTGTGGAATTCTGAGAAAGATTTTCTTTCTCAAAAAAATACATTAAGATAAGTCAATCAATCTGTCCCTTATATTTTTCTTTCTCTCTCTCTCTCCCCCTTCTCTCTCTTTTTATCTGGCATTTGCATTGTCATGTGAAAATGTGATGCCTGGTGCTATTGCATCTTTTTTGTAACCATGAGGACAGCCATACTAACCCTCTGAGATTGGCAGAATAGAGACGTGGGAATAACCTGCAGTCCCTGGTGCATTATTAAGCCCCAACAGATAGATAACTTCACCTCAGGAGACTGTTCTCTTCCTTGAAAAGTGTTTTCCCTTCTCTGAATTTCCAAAGCATCTGATATGAGCTTTTTTAAAAAAATTCTTTTTAATGAAAGTTTACAGAGACTTAGGGTTTGCAGTCATTCATTGTTACACTTTTCTCCCTGCCCACCCTATTCTCCCCAATTCACTCTTCTCCTTGAAAAGTAAAAGAAAAGTTCTTTCATTGTTATGCGATCCCTCCTCCCAAGTCCACTCCACTGTGCAAACTTCATTCTGGACTCCCGTCATAACAATAATGCCCAATCATATATCCATTTTAAAACAGTTCTCTCCCTCATCTGTTTCAATGCAATATACATCATTCCTCCTCTCCTTCTCTATCTTCCCTCAACCCTGATGTCAGTCCCATTTTACACCAGTGACTCTATGCAATATTTGTCCTTCTGTGACTGAGATATTTCACTCAGCATAATGTCCTCCAGGGTCATTCATTTTGCATAATATTTCATAAGTTTCTTGTTTTTCAATACATTGGAGCTTCTCTATCCATTTGTTTGTTGATGGGCACTTGGGTTGTTTCCAGCTTTTTGCTATTGTGAACAAAGCCGCAATAAACATGGGTGTGCATATATCTGCTTGGGTGGCAGTTATAGTCTCTTTAGGGTGATATGAACTTTTATTATATGTACCTACTGCCATCGAGTTGTGACTCCTAATGATCTTATAGAAAAGAGTCAAACTAATCGATAGCATTTTTGAGGCTGTATCTTTCCTTTTCTTCTTTAGTTTTGCTAAAAGTTTATAGTACGAATTTCTTTCTAACCAAAAATGTATCCTCAGTTTGATTTATGGCAGTCCCCTCAATGCAGCAGCACTCTTCCCACTTCATCCCTGGCCTCCTTGTTTCCACTCATCTTTCTTGACCCTTCCTGTTTGATGAGCTTTGGTTTTGGACAACAGTTGCCTTTTGGTCTCCTACAGCTGATTGTCCAGAGAAGTACATTCCTCTCTAGTGTTATTCACTTTCTAGAGTGGCCTCCTGTCTCCTGCTCGGATCCCCAGGAGTTGGTTCAATTCCAGGATTGAAGAGTCTCTCAGGACCACAGTGTTGGGGATTTCATCTGTGATTGTGGCAATGGGCTCAAGTGTGTCAGAAATGATAGGGATGGCACAGGATAGGTCAAAGTTCAGATCTGTTCCTCGGGTCATTATGAGTCCTTCCTGGGGTCATTATGAGTCAGACTTGACTTGACGGCACCTAATAACCACAGCTATCAGACTGGTAAATCTGTTTGTTAGTTTTATGATTTTGAATTTTGTTCTGTAATTCTTTTCCCCCCCTTCCTTCTCTGACCAGTGTCTTCTATTGGGACCCTGATCAGAGCAATCAGTCGTGGAAGCCAGCCAGGCACCAACAAAGCTCTTCTGGTCTCTGAGTAGAAGTTGTGGATTGCATGGTCTGTTAATCCTTTGAATGAATGTGTTTATCCAGCTCTTTGATTCTCCTCCCTCTTCTTTGTTCCTGACAAGGAGAGACCCATAGTTAGCTGCATCTCACTTCGATGGCTGCTTGCAGGTTCTGAAGGCCCCAATTACAACTAAGTGGAGTAGGACGTAGAACCTTGTCTTTGTGGACTAGGTCGTACTAGCTGAGCCACATGTTCCCCAAGGCCGTGATCCGAAAGCCCCAAGTTCAGTGATGATTCCCTTAATGTGTTTGGTTACAGCTAGAAAGTTTTCACAACATTGCCCCTATGTATGCATTCTGACATCCTTGGGCATATTTACAGCACATACAGATTAAAACAAAAACTGAAAGGCAACAAGCTCAAACTCACTGCTCTCGAGTCAATTCTAACTCACATAGCTGTCTGGTGTCTGGAACAATAAACCTTATTGGAAATGGTAGTCTATGCTAGATACATCCTCTCCCAAGCTTCTCTGCACCCCTGGGTAAACTCTGTTCGCTGAGGCTGTAAATCTTTAAAGAAGCAGACTACTGCTTCTTTCTCCCACAGAGTAGGTTCGAACCCCTGACCTTTTGGTTAGCAGCCAAGCACTTGACTCCTGTTACCAGGGCTCCTTACCTTTAGGATCAATAAACAAACCATTGTGTCCTAGAGGAAGTACAACCAGGAGGCTCCTTGGAGGTTAGAATGGTGAAACTTGGTCTCACATACTTTGGACGTGTTGTTGGGAAGGTCCCGTCCTTGCAAAACGATGATTGTGCTGGTAAAGATGAAGGGTCAGAGAAAGAGGAAGACCCGCATCGAGATGGATTGACGCGGATTGACAATTAGCTCAAGCATTACCAGAGATGGTGAGGATTGGGGGGCAGGGTCCAGATCTGCTCTTCATAGGGTCGCTGTGAACCATCGTCAACTTGATGGCAGCTCATAACAATGCTATGCTAGCTGCTTAACACATAGACACGAATAAAAAAAAATAAAGAAAGCCAGTTGCCATTATTTCAGTTCTAACGCATGGTTACCCATGTGTTCCTAGAGAGATTTGAGATTAAAGTAGTTCATTGGTTATTGAACCTGACTTTGGGTACTATGCGTCTCTAAGCAAAATTATTTACATAACCATCACATACACTTGGAAAGGTGAGCAGTTCAATTTCAGGAGTTGCTGTGGTTGTTGTTAGGTGCCATCGAATTGAGTATAACCCGTAGCAATGCTGTGAACAACAGATCTGAACCCTGTCCTATCCTGTGCCATCCTCACACTTCCTGACACATTAGAGCCCATTGTATCAGTCACTCTGTCAGTCCATCTGATTGAGGGTCTTCCTCTTTTTTTCTTGCCTTCCACCTTCCCAAGCATGATATCCTCCTTTAAGGAATAGCCTCTCTTAGTAACATGCTCGTATGTGAGATGAAGCCTTACTGTGTTTGCCTCCAAGGAGCACTCTGGCTGCACCTTCTTCAGGAAATAGTTGTTCTCTTAACAGTCCATGGCATGTTCAGTACCCTTCTCTAACACTGTAGATCAAAGGCATCAGTTCTTCTTTTGTCATTCTTATTCATTGTCCAGTTCTTAGATGCACTGCATCTGAGTACTATTTCTTTGTTAGAAGAACTTTTTTCAGGAGGACCATTTCTTTATTCAAAGTCCCTGGTTAACATGATCAACTACCAACCAAAAGGATGAGGCAACTTGGAAGGAAGGTGTGGCAACCTATTGCCGAAAAAACAGCCATTGAAAACCTCCACAGAACACAGTTTGCTGGTAACACAGAAGGAGGGTGTGGCCACCAGGCAGTCGGCCCGCAACAGCTGGTTTACCAGAAAGAGGGCACATGGGTTCTGGATGCACGAGTGGCAAACAGTTCCTACAATTGGAAGGAGGAAGTTTGTAGAGTTGGTTTGTTTTCTTTCTGATCCATTTCTAAGCAGTTCACCAGAAAGTGCTGATCTGGTTTTATTTTTCTTTTCTTTCTCATCTCAAACTTTGCTGGTTTGGAAATGGATACCATTACTACTCACAAGGGCTAAGCACTCAACCATTAGCTGAAAGGTTAGTGGTTCAAACCAGGGCTTTTAACCAGTTCCTTCTGGCTTGATCCTCTGCTGAGAAAGGATATACCCATCCCAGTTCTAGGGAGTTCTGATAGCCTAGGGGTAAAGCACTGTGCTGCCATCCCAAAGGCATGTGGTTTGAATCCACCAGCTGCTCTGTGGAATAAAGAGAAACAGTCTCTTCCTGTGTGATTTACTGCCTCTGAAAACCCACTAGAGGGTCACGTGTGTGTCAGTTCCTACCCAACAGCACATAACAACAACATAGCAACCTCAGTTACACCAACTCAGAAGCTACACTTCAACAAGATTCCTTAAGTGACTCTCTTTTATCCCTGCAGTCTTAAGAATATGTCACAATTTCTTGGAAATATCATTAAAATGTAGATTCTGATTCAGTGTATCTGGGACTATTGCTGTGCCTTCAAGTGGGAACTTATTATTCATCGCTGACCTTCTAAAGGCTGTAAATTGCACAAGAAAAGATTGTCCATATTTTTTCTAAGGAGCAGCCAGTGGATTTGAACCACTTACTTTTGGGTTGATAGCATAACTCCTTACCCACTTGGCCACCAGAGCTCCCTTGTCACCAAGGGGGAAAAAGACTAGGGAATCAGTTCTCATAAAGATGTTGTTAACTGCGGTGGACTGTGACTCACAGCGACCCTATGAACAGCTGATAGAGATTTTCCTCTGTCCTGTGCCATCCTCACAATCTCCACCACACGTGAGCCCATTCAAGCTGACAGCTGGGGAAACTTTACGGGCCAGGTCTTCTCTGTCAATTGGAGGCACTCTGAGTGGGAATCCGTTAGAGGACACCTAACAACAACAACAACAACAACAACAATAGTATTTGTTTAGTAACTGCACTCCCTCTGGCAGCCTAGCCCTTGGGAAGTTGTGCTGCTGACCCAAAGGCCACACCTCTCAGGTGGTTCAAATCCACCTCTGGCTCCAAGATGGACAATCACCTCCCATACTTTTTTGCAGCCTTAGGGAACCCAGTAGAGGGTCAGCCATGAGTCGATTCTGCGCAGAAGACAAGGAGGGAGGGAGCGATCCTTCAGCTGTCTATCAAAGGCTTGACTTGGCATCCTCCGCAGTTCAGTGACATCGCCAAGACCAAAGATCACATCTTGTAGGGTTTGGGGCTGCACCCTTAGCTCCCCTAAACACTCCCCAAATTATATTCACCGACTGGTGGCCTTCAGGTTCTTCTGATACTGGCCGAGCTCATGATTCTTCCACAAGAGAGATTTTTAAAATCAACATAAAAACACATTTGGAAGTGAAGAATCACAAAGTGGTGCCTGGCAGAGCGGCCGCGGCAGAGCAGTGGTTGATAAGGTTATCTGACGCCACACTTCGAGAAGGATGGCTCGGATTGGGGAGAGGGCGGGAATGTTGTTTCAGTCTTGGGATAAATGAAAGATTAATTTTTAAGTCTTATTTAAATATCTCTCAAAGAGGTGCTACAGATGAAATCACCTTTAATTGTCCCAAATTAGCAGGAGCTCTTGAATGCTCGAGTGGGATAAGATTTTTTCATCTGCTTAAGACCTACTTGCAATCTCCTGTCTCCCCCTCTCCTTCCCAGGCCCACTGACTGCGTGCTAAGGAGCTGCGCTGCCAACCCAAAGGCAAGTGGTTCAAATCCACCAGCTGCTCCATGGGAGAAAGACGGGTATTCTCGGCTCCTGTGAGTAATAGACTCTGAAAAGCTGTGATTAAAAGACTCTGAAAACCTGCTAAAGGGACAGAGAAGAGTCGTTTTCAACTTGGACGGCCCATCACAGCACCAGCAGCCAGGAAGCCGAGGCCTTCGCTGTGGCTGGAGGCGTCCTGCGCTGTCAACTTCTCAAGCACAAGCCAACAGCTGGAGGGAAGGAAGGGTGAGTTTGTGGGTGTTTGGGGGATTTTTGTCTTTCTATCTTTAGCAGACACTTAGGCCTTTCGCTTTCACATCCGTGCAATAGAAATGGCATTAACTGGGCTCAAGTCTGGGCTTCCCCACTTCCTAGCAGCTGACCTTGGACCAGTCGCTTAGCCTTCTTGAGCTTCCATTGCTTCGTCTGGTCTAGCTCAAGTCCACTGCTGTTCAGTCACATCCACGGTTCCTTTCAGCTGTTAAAGGGATAATAATCTTTGCGGTGGACATGGGTGATTCGGTGTAGTCTGTAAGTGGTTGTGTGGCTAAGTCCAGCCTCGTTGGTGGTTCAAATCCACCAGCTGCTTAAGAGAAAGATGGCAAATCTGTCTGATTTGTAACCTCAGAAAACCCACTGGAAGGTCAGCTGTGACTCAGTTCCTACTTGACAGCAATGAGAGCGAACGTGTGAGAGACTCCCTTTTCAGAGTTAGGCAGACGGTTAACATGCTCAGTTGCTGACTGAAAGCTCATTGGCTCACGTGCACCCAGAGATGCCTCAGAAGAAAGGCCTTGCAACCACTTCCCCTCCCCCCCAAAAAATAATCAACTATCAGAACCCTATGGAGCAAGTTCCAATGGGGCCACCATGAAGTTACAGATCTGTGTAGCTTATTTTTAAAATAATAGTTATGCCTCCCTGTTCTCATAGATAGTATATCCCCAGGGTAGGTGGGCACCTTGAGCTGGAGGGTACAGAGAATTCAGCCATGGTCTTCACAATTACTTGCTATGCATCAGAAAGCTGCACAATGACCAGGGATGATAGAAGGAAAATTGATGCTTTTGAGCTGTGGTGCTGGAGAAGAGTATTGAGTATACCATGGACTGCTAGGAGAACAAACAGATTTGTCCTGGAGAGGGTGAAGCCAGGCTGCTCCTTGGAGGCAAGGAGTTTGAAGCTCCACCTCACATATTTTGGGCATGTTGCAAGGAGGGACCAGTCCTTGGAGAGGGATGTCATGCTTGGGAGGGTGGAGGGACAGCGCAGAAGGGGAAGACCCTGGATGAGATGCAGTGACTCAGTGACTAGGGTAATCATGGGGGTGGGTGTGTCAGAGACAATGAGGTTGGCTCAGGATAGAGGAGGTTTCAGAGCTGTTGTATATATAGGGTCACTAAGTGTTGCAAGACTAAGGTGTGTCTGGTACAGGCCATGGTCTTTGCAATCATTTGTTATGCGTCAGAGAGCTGGACAATGACCAGGGAGGACAGAAGGAGAATTGATGCTTTTGAGCTTTGGTGTTGGAGAAGAGTGCTGAGGGTACCATGGACTGCTAAGAAAACAAACAGATTCATCCTGGAGAGGGTTAAACAGGTGGCTCCTTGGAGGCAAGGATTCTGAGGCTTCGTCTGACATACTTTGGTCATGTTGTAAGGAGGGACCGGTCCTTGGAGAGGGACATCATGCTTGGGAGGGTGGAGGGCAGGCACAGAAGGGAAGGCCCTCTGGGAGATGGATTGATTCAGTGACTGGGGTAATCAGGATGGGAGTGTCAGAGACAATGAGATTGGCACAGGACAGAGCAGAGTTTAGAGCTGTTGTACATAGGGTCGCTATGAGTCACAAGTGACTCAACAGCACATAACAACAACAACAACAATAAGTGTTGCAAGTGACTCGACGACACATAACAATAACAAAGTACATTATAAGGAGCTCTAATAGCATAATAACAGTGCTATATGTTTTGACTTTTAACCAAAAGGACAGCTATTCAAGCACACAACTGTTCCATGGGAGAAAAATGGGCTGTCACCCCCCCCCCCCATAACGATTTACAGCCTCAGAAACCTAACACAGGGGCACTGTGAGTGGGGATGAGAATCAGCTTGAGGCAGTGAGGTCGGGCTTTTGTTTTAAAGTGCAGTACGGCTCAGTGTATTAGGAAAGCACACAGAGACATGCAGATGCTAGAACATGAAATCCAGCAGTCAGGATTCCAATTCTTTCTCCAACTGTGTGACCTCAGCCCAGCATCTGACCGTCTCTGTGCTAATGTGTGAAAGAACCCTGTCTCTGAGGTTTTACTGCGGGGTCTAAATGAGATGATTTGGGGCGAGCTTTTCTCACAGAGCCTGGCACCTAGTAACAGCCCCTACATGGTGGCTGCTGTCATTATCAACGTGACGACTGAGCACTCAGGAAGTGTGAACATCACACACCAGAAGCCTGGCAGGGACCCAGATCAAGGTGCTGGGTTCAAGCCAAGCGAGAGGAAACAGGCAGAGGCTGCAATCTGAGCTGGAAAGAAGGAAGGGGGCTGCCTTGGGCAGATGAGCGTAGGCCAGCACACCTGTGAAGAACCCAAAATAGGTGCTTTGAGCCTGCCCCTTGCTGGAGGTGTGTCCCAAGGGTGGGAACAAACAGCAAGAGGCCAGATCAGTGGGGTCAGATGGAATTAGGGCAAATCTGGTGGCCTAAAGAAGCTTTGCTGACAACTCAAAGGCACATAGTTCTAATCTACCAACTGGCCTGTGCAAGAAATATGGGCAGCCTCCCACCATGTTTTTAAATTTCCTGCCTCTGAAAACCCGCTGGAGGGTCAGCTATGGATTGGTTCGAACTCAGTGGTACAAAACAACAACAGCAGTGCAAAGGAGAGGAAACTCTGGTGGCTCAGTGTCAAGGAGTTGTGCTGCCAACCCAAAGGCAGGCAGTTTGAATCCATCAGCCACTCCACAGGAGAAAGATGGGCAGTCTCTTCTGCAAACCCACTGGCAGGTCTACAGTGACTTGGTTCTGATTCAAAGTCACAGAACAGCAGTGCAGAGGAGCTGTCTGCCTTCTGCACCGGTCAGTGGCCGTGGGGCCTGAAGAGCTGTAAACCCACGGTGGTGACAGTGACCTTCCAGTGAAGACCATGCATCTGGCCAGAGCTAGATTTCCCAGATCTCTTGGCTAGTTAAGGAACAGATTGTGTTGCTCAGCCTAACCTGTCCTCATCGCCAGAACTAGCTTAGTGTCCTCTCCTGTTTGGGTGACCACCACCAACAGGACCACCAGGAGGTGACTCAGCTCGGATCTGAAGCCCTGGGTTTGGAGGCACTTGGCACTCTCTCCAGTGTCTCACTCTGGGGCGGGGGGCAGAGAGTGGCTATGGGATTAAGTGTGCAGGTGGGTGGGAGAGACTGCAGCACTACTCCCTGCAAGGAGATATGAAGATTCCCAAATAGCTTTGCAGGCCCAGCCCAGCCCAGCCCCACTTCCCTGCAAAGCCTTTCAAGTCTCAACTTGAGTTTATCTTAAGGCAAGACATGACCCGCGATTTGTTCATTCCATGCACATGGTCCTCTTGGCTTGGGAAGGCCGGCCTTCTCTGATCTGTTCCCGTGTGCAGCCATTACTCACTTTGTCCCCTTCTCTCTAACAACCTTTATGTGCATTGCAAATAACATTGAAAATAACAAACATACTTAGGAGTGCCAAGGAAGAAAGGCCTGGCAATATTCTTATGTAAAGATTATGGCCTCAAGGCCTAGGAAATTGTTCTCCTCTGTCACGCATGGGCTTGACAGGAATCAGCATTGACTTGATGGCAACAAATTTGTTTGTTTGGGTTAGGTTTGGTTTTAACATTGTGAGGTTGTGTCAGTGAAGGATATGGGATATACTATAAGACTGCAAGAAGAATGAATAATGAATAAGAATGAATAAATCTGTCCTATTGTTGTGTTACATTTGAGTTGGAACCGAGTCATAGCTGAACCTCGAGGGGGTTTTTAAAGGCAGGAAATTTAAAAACAAACAAACAAACAAAAATTAAAAAAAGAAAAACAACCAAAGGCAATTAAGTAGCAAAGAAAAACAACCAAAGGCAATTAAGTAGCACAGGAAGAGATTGCCCATCTGTCTCCCACAGAGCAGCAGGTGGGTTTGAACCAAGTGCCTTTAGATTGTCAGCGCAACTCCTTAGCACTAATGCAAATCGATGTTAGAAGGAACATAGCCAGAATGTTCTTTAGATGCGAAGGTGACTAAGTGTCAGCTTGCTTACCTTGGACACATTGTCAGAAAAGATGAATCACTAGAAAAAGACGTCATGTTGGGTGAGATGGAGGATCAGCGATGGTGGACTCAGATTCAGCAGAAACCATGACAGTGCAGCGTCCAGCACCATCCCGTCCTGTTATGCAGACGGTCACCATGAATCCAAGCTGATGTGATGGCAACCAGCAATATGACTGAGTGCCCATGCTTACGTACAGTTTTGTTTACTCCCTCTGACAAAACAGAGTTTATTCGATTGTTCCCATTCTACAGATGGCAAAACTGAGCTCACAGAAGAGAACAAGCCATTCAGGGCCATCCAACCACTAAGAGGCTAAAATTGGGGTTCAAACTCAGGTCTTTGTGACTCCACAGTCCCCTGGCTGCCCAGAATGCCTTCTGATCTGCTTCTTCTTGAGACAAATAACCATGATCCCTCGCACTGGGCCAGGAGGAGAAGGAGGCCACCCAGCTGCAGTATTTAAGGAGGCACTAATTCTCAGGCTCTCAGAAGTCCAATCTCAGTATGTGCCCAACCCTGAGAGAGAGAGGACCTCCTTAAATTTTGCTTTCTGGGTGCCTGGTAGAGGGCTTGTTTCAGCACCTATCTGTTGGGGAGGCTTGTGAGTTTCTGTGATGTGGAAGAGGTTTCAATGGTGTGCCCAAGACTAAGATAAGACAGGAAGAAAGGCCTGGCAATCTACTTCTGAAAACAGATCATGAAAACCTTGTGGAGATTCCACTTCGCTCAGGGTTGACTGGAGTCAGGGGCTGACTGGGGGAAGGGGGGCTTCCAACAACAACAGAATAAGGTTTCTTCTGAGCATCTTACTTGCACGGGTGGCAAACCCCCACCCTCACATTTAGTGCTGGTTCACTCTCCAGCTGGTAGACAGCTCCCTGGTTCCTGAGCGAGCAGGAAGGGATGATTCAAGGCCAGACTCCCCACTCGTCCCAGTGATACTTTCCACGGAAATAAACTTTCCCAAGGACTTGGGTTCCTCTCTCTCCACCCCCTCTTTTCCTCACTCTGGAGCCTGAGTGGAGAGTTACTCATGCCAGGAAAGCTGCCTTTGCTTGCAGTCTAAACTCAGACTGAAGCAGGCAACCAGAGAATGTAGTGACAGTCACCTGTGGGGCAGGGCTGAGACCAGACAAGGCCCTATTGGGGCCCTCAAGCAGGGCCTCAGTCTGATGGGTAGGCTAGCTGCACTGTACCCCAGACCCCTTGCACAAACTATTCACTATAATCTATACTTTATGTCTGCTGCTGGATTACTAACAGTCTTGCAAAGCTGATGCCTATAATCTGCAAATAAAAACTTAGAGAAGCTTCTAGAAGACCAGTCCTGATCCCATCATCCTACAGCTGTCAGATCAGGATGCATACCCAGGACACCCCCTCTCCAAAGCCCACACCTCGTCCCCTTCTCTCGCTGACCTCACTCACACACATCTCCCTCCTTCCAGGCAAGACTGTGGATGGGAGTGCCCGTGTGGGAGGAAGGTTTGTCAGGCTCCTGAACTCAGCGGTGAGGAGGGGCGGGGGGCCAGATGGGTTACCTCATTCATCTGGACTGCACTCTGCAGGTTGAGGGCCAAGGTCATGAGGACACAGAGAATAAGAAGGGCCCCAGCTGTGGGTGTGAGTCTGCGTTAGTGCAGATGACTGTGTGTATGTGAATGGGTGATCCTGTGAGGCAGGGTGTGTAAGTGTGTGTGTGTGTGTGTGTGTGTGTGTGTGAATGTGTCTCTGTGTGTGACTTCATGAGCAAATTCATGAATATTTATGTACATGACTGTATATAAATTCAATGTGTAAAATAAATGACATAGGGTTTTCAATATGGATTGAAGCTCAACATCAAGAAAACAAAGATTCTCACCACTGGGCCGATTGGCAGTATCATGATAGGTGGTGAATAGACTGAGATTGTTAACAGCTTCAGGTTGTTTGGCTCTACAATCAACACTCTTGGTACCAGCAGCCAGGAAGTTAAAAGACGAATTGAATTGGAAAAGTCTGCTGTCAGCGACCTCTTCAAAGTACTGAAGAGCAATGATGTCAGTCTGGAGACTAAGGTGCACCTGATACAGGCCATGGTCTTTGCAATTACTTGCTATGCATCAGAGAGCTGGATAAGGACTAGGGATGATAGAAGGAGAATTGATGCCTTTGAGCTGTGGTGCTGGAGAAGAGTATTGAATATACCATGGACTGTTAGGAGAATAAACAAGTTTGTCCTGGAGAGGGTGAAGCTAGGCTGCTCCTTGGAGGCAAGGATTCTGAAGTTCCATCTGACATACTTTGGACATGTTGCAAGGCAGGATCAGACCTTGGAGAGGGACATCATGCTTGGGATGGTGGAGGGACAGCACAGGCGAGGAAGAGCTTCAATGAGATGGATTGATTCAGTGACTGGGGTCATGTGGGTATGTGTGTCAGAGACAGTGAGACTGGCACAGATTAGAACATGGTTTAGGGCTGTTGTACATAAGGTCGTTATGAGTCGCAGGTGACTCCATGGCACATAACAACAACAACAAAATAAATGAATGTATGTAAAATGAATATGTGTGTGGCTAGCTCTGGTAGCCTAGTAGTAAGAATCTGTGCTGCAGTCCCAAAGACTCGAGGTTCAAACCAGCCAGCTGCTCCCTGGGAGGATGGGCAGCCTCCTTCCATGCGATTAACCGCCCTGAAAACCCACTGGAGGGTCAGCTGTGGGTTGGTTCCAACTCGATGGTACTGGGTCACAGCGTGCGTGTGTGTCTATGTGACTGTGGTAGTGTGAGGGAGCAGTCTAGAGAGGGACTGACCAAAAAGAAAGTGTATGAATGCGTATGTGACCGCGTGTGCTTGTGTGTGAGTGTGAGTAAGAGTGTGTATGAGTGTGTCCGGATGTGAGTGTGCGTGATAGTATTAGTGAGTATGTGTGTAAATGTGTGTCTGAGAGTGTGTGAGCATGTGTGTCTGACTGAGCATGTGAATGAGCATGGAGCATGTGACTATAGTGTGTGAACATGCATGTGTGTGTTCCGTGCAGATGCAAGCATGTGTCTGAGGGAGGAGTGTGTGTGCAACACTGTGGGAATGAGTCTAAGTGTGGGAACAAGTCCAAGTGGCTGCATGAATGAGTGTGAATGTGGGAGTGAGCGTGAGCGTGTGCGGCAGAGTGTGAGCCTGTGTGAGTGTGTCTTCACATGTGGCTTCCTGGAGGGAAAGTGCAGGGGCAGGGATGGGAGAGCGGGCATTCCTCAAGGCTGGGCCAGCGCTGGGCCGCCCAGTGTCCTGCTGGCCTCTGTCCCCACCCCCCTCCCCGAGCCTGTCCCTGTGGATTCTCTCAGAGCTGGGAC
The DNA here is from genome assembly GCF_000299155.1 of Elephantulus edwardii. NCBI lineage: Eukaryota > Metazoa > Chordata > Mammalia > Macroscelidea > Macroscelididae > Elephantulus > Elephantulus edwardii. The sequence continues at coordinate 2,117,304 of NW_006399839.1, read as the reverse complement.
AGATGAAGATGCCGAGGCTCTGCCTCCCCAGGTTCCCAAAGGCGAGGCGCAGCCTGGACTTCTGTTGTTTAATCAGCTGGTAGCAATTTAACCATTACACCCCAGCGAGAGAATCCAAGACATTTCCTACACGAGGGGCAGGGGAAGACTAAGATGAGAGGAATGCGGGCGGGCGGGGGATGGGGGTGTGGAGGTACAGAGCAGCTTTATGAAAAAGAAGGGGGAAAGGCACATGGCCTGAAATTGCAGCTCAGTTTGAAATGAGGCTCCTGGGGCTGGGGGAGCGGAAGCAGCCCCCCCCCACCGAGATGCTGGGAAGAGGGGAAGTGGGGGCTCCGGATGGGCAAAGTGGGTGCAGAGCAGGAAGGGGTGGGCATGGGAAGAGCTTGGATTTGAGAGGGAGCTCTGTCTCCTGCCAGGAGGGGCGGTCCCAGGAAGGCTCTGCTCCTGGGGCTGGCCAGGGAGATGGCACCCTGAACTCGAGACCCGAGACCGCAGGGCAGGAAGCAGCATTGGCTGGCTCTCCGCCACCAGCTTTATATTTGAGTCCTTAGACCCAATAGCGATGGGCAAGGGGCTGTTGTCACATGCGTCCGCATTCTTCTTGGAGCACAAGCACACAGTGTCTCATCCGGCCCCTTGTATCTGACCCCAGGCAGCATAAGCTCCCATCTGGATCCAGGTGGTCCCCAAAGCCAGCAGTAGCCCCATGGGCAGGGGTCTTGGAAGACATTAAGGATAGCCTTCTGGGCATTGGAAGAGTTCTGGACTTGGAACCTGAAACTCTAGGTTAGAACCCCAGGCTTTCCTCCGTTTTCTGAGTTAACTTGGGCAAATTGCTAAAACCACACCCTGTCCACTGCTGTTGGAGCCATCCTGTGAGACAAGTAGAAATGCCCTGTGGGGTTTCCAGGGCTGTGAATCTTTACTGGACCAGACTGACACATCTCACTCCAGCGGCTGGTGGGTTCAAACCACTGGCCCACCTGTTAGCAGCCGAGAGCTTTAACCATTATGCCACCAGGGCTTCTAATTGGTTCAGAGATCTCAAGTCTTCAGCTTGATCTCAACAGTTTCGGCCAACTTTTTTGCAGAGAAGACCACATCATAGTTGTTTTAAGCTTTGCCAGTCATATATATGGTCTCTCTGCTCTGCAATTGTAGAACCCTAGAACACAAATAATAGAGGAGCATTGCTGTTGTTGTTGTTATGTGCCATCAAATTGCTTGGGGCTCATAGCGACCCTATGTACAAGAGCCCTAACCCTGCTCTATCCTGTGCCAACCTCATTATCTCTGACACACCTACTCCCTTACCCTAATAACTGAATCACTCCATCTCATAGAGGGTCTTCCTCTCCTGCGCTGTCCCTCCACCTTCCCAAACATGCTGTCTCTCTCCAAGGACTGGTCCCTCCTGGCATGTCCAATAAAACTGTATTCACAAAAACAGGCAGCTGACTCACATCCTAGGAAATTGGAAGGATCCTGCCTCCTGGCCAGGGCTCCTATGAGAACAAATGTGCAGAATCCCATCCCCAGGGTCCAAAGCATGGTGGCTGATTGTCTAACTCCTGTTAGTGGTGTCTCATTTGTGTTCACAAAAGAGGCCCATGGGCAGGACAAATGTCACTTGCTATCCTTTTTATCTTTGTATAGTCAATGTGTTGGGAAAGTCTGTTGTCAGAGACCTCTCCAAAGAGCTGAAGAGCAGTGATGTCAGTCTGAAGACTAAGGCCATGATCTTTGCAATCACTTGCTATGCGTCAGAGAGCTGGACAATGGCTAGGGATGATAGAAGGACATTTGATGCCTTTGAGCTGTGGTGCTGGAGAAGAGTGTTGAATATACTATGGACTGCTAAGAGAGCAGGTTCATCCTGTAGAAGGTTAAACCACCCTGCTCCTTGGAGACAAGGATTTTGAAGCTTCGTCTGACATACTTTGGACATGTTGCAAGAAGGGACTGGTCCTTGGAGAGGGATGTCATGCTTGGGAGGATGGAGGTACAGCAAAGGAGGGGAAGACCCTCAATGAGGTGGATTGATTCAGTGACATGGGTAATGGGAGTAGATGTGTCAGAGGCAGTGAGATTGGCACAGCATAGAGCAGGGTTTAGGGCTATTGTATATAGGGCTGCTATGAGTCGCAGGTGACTTGATGGCACATAACAACCACAACAACAGCAACAACAGCAGCATCCTTTGTACCAGGTTCTAGGCAGGTGTGATGCTTAAGTCTCAGGTCCTTCAAGTGGGGAAGCTGGCAAAGAATCCATCAGCTGGAATCTAAGATAGCAATGGTGTTGAGGAGTAGGGCTTTGCAGGGTGAATAGGAGGTTGTCATGGAGTGGGCATGGAGGGCACAAGGAAATAAGTTACAGTGTGGATCATGGGACCAGTACTTGCACAGTCCCAGAGGCTGGAGACCCCAGGGTATGCTGTGGGTTGAGAAAAGAGTATGGGAGAGAAAGAGGAAGAAGGACATCGAAGATCAGGCCCCACCTCACACCCTACTGTCAGTCAAGAACATCCTTGCATGGGGCTGTCTCAGGCTGTCGATGAGGGAGGTCAGAGAAGCAGACTTCCCAGCTCATCCTCCCCTCATTGTACCATCCTAGATACTTTCTGGATGCCTTACAGCCTGGGGTCCCAGAGCTAGCCACCAATCCTTCTAGGGACAGAGTCTAGGGTGCATCGTGGTAAACAGCACAGAGCGTGGGGGCTCAGATGCCCACCCACCACTTTCTTTTCAGGCATTCTTCATCTGAGTCTCCATTCCCTCGTCCGCAGAATGGGAGTTCTAGTCTCACCCCTCCCCACAGCGTCCTGCTGGCAGATTAAGTGAGCTAGTGGAGGGCAATGCTTAACACAAATCTTAGTAATAAACAGGTGGTGGTGGTTGTTGTTGTTGTGTACCGTAGTGTCAGAACCGACCCATAGCTGACCCTCCAGCCGGTTTTCAGAGCCAGTGAATCACACAGGAGGAGACTGCCCATCCTTCTCCTGCGGAGCAGCAGCTGGTGGCCTCAAACTGTGTACCTTTAGGATTGCAGTGCAGCTTCTTGCCACTAGGCCACCAGAGTTTAAAATGCTCATCAGTATTGTGCCCCTTTGCTAAAGGGACTCAGTGGGCCCTAGGGGGACCTTAGTGCCCAAGCTTGGCAGGGCTGGTGAAGGCCACACACCTTTGTTGCCACAGGGCATGGACGAGACGGATTGGCACAGTGACTTTAAGCGTGGGCTCAAGCGTGGGCAGAAGAGGAGAAGGTCAGATGTGTAGTTCACAGGGTCACTGAGTCGTAGTTGATTTGTTGGCACCTAACAACAACAACAATAGCATGGACACTGAGTAATTAAGCATCCAGTCTGCTTCTGTAGGTGTGGTGCAGGTTCAGGGGACAGCAGTGACGGGCCACTACCACACAGCCTGTATCCTCTGTGTGAATCCTGTCACTGTCTCCTAAGCACCCCCTTTGTGTTCAGTGTTGAACGCCCATCGCCTCCGCTGCCCCTCACAGCAGTTCTGCGAGTTACGCTTCACTAGCCCCATTTTCCAGAGGAGACAACTGAGGCTTCAAGAGGGTTCATGTGACTTTTCTTAGATTCAGTGACTGTCATCATAGTGACAGAGATTGGATTGAAGCAAAGGGAAGTGACCCCGAACCCCCAGGCCTATTCTGTGCCACACAGATACCCCACTCCTAAAAACCAGGCTGACCAACTACCAAACTCACCGTCTTGTTTGGGTGACCAACTGACTGTCTGTGTCCTGGGGAATAGAGGGGGCCTCAAGTGTATGAGAGTTTCAGGGCTAAAGCTGAGAACCCCAAAGACAAATTTACAGCATTGAGTCAAGTCCCATACAGAGCGAGCCTTCATTGGGTTTCCAAGACTGCAGATCTTTGTGGAAGGAGGTTGTCTGTCCATCTCCCTCGGAGCAGATGGTGGCTTTGAACTGCTGACCTTTTGGTTAGAAGCTTGAAAAATCTAATAGCTTTTTTTAAACACTGAGGAAGTCCTGGGTACCCCAGGATGAGTTGGTCAGCTGTGTCTGGGATTAGGAAATGCAGACTTTAAGTCCCTGGCATGTGGGACTTCGTCCAGCATGTCTGCTGGGCGCTGTCTCGAACCTGCCTCCCTCTGAGCCATGCCATGTATAAGTAGAGCCTTAAACTGCCATCACTGTGAATCACCCTCGATTTTCCAACAAAAGTCTTTGTGAAACCACCGTAGGGCACGAGTACCAAAATTAAAGCATTAGTTAAAATACATAAAACATGAAACAGCGAAAGCAGTGGAAACAGCTGAAATAGTATAATAAAATATGTCATTACAGCAGATTAGTATGAAAAATAGTCCCTGCATTATGCCCCGAAGGTTGGCAAACTGGGACTCGATAAATATGTCGAGAAATGTACACAGAGACGCACACGCGTAGATATTTATATACAGGATCGTAGAGGTATGGTAGAATTATGTGTACGCAGAGTGTATGTGTTAATGGTTTTTTCGAGGGGGGTGCTCCAGTGTTTCTGGAGGGACAGGGCTGAGATTCTGGGGTCTGCGGAGCATCACGGGGGCCCTGCAGTTTTCCATCTAGAGTTCTCAGGGACCTTAAAAAGCCCCTGGAGCAGATCAGCTTACAGAACGGAGCCTGGCCTATCAGAGGGCCTGAGCTGTCTTTCTGCTGCCTAGGTTTGGGTGACTCCTGCCTGGGGGCCCCACGTGACCCCGCATTCCTGCCACTAATGGGTTCACAGGCTGCCGTGCCATATGGGGGGGGGGAGTAGAGTTTCTTAAAGGCAAGCTACAAGTGGTCACCACTTGTTACTTCTGGTTAGATGATCTGACACAGCACTTGGGGTTCAGGGAATGAAATTGTGGACGAGGGAATTCTGCTGCAAGGTGACAGGTCATCCCATGTGCCCTGGGGTGTGCACGCTCTAGGCCTGGAAGACCCACGACCGGGGAGACCCTTTAGTCCAAATGTAGGTTGGAATGTTGTTCCCCTCTTGAGCACCCAACTTTTGAACAACTTTTCATTGTGTTATGTAAATATGCCCGCGCTTTGAAACCACTGAATAAAACCCTGCCCACAACAAACGCTTCCTCACAGCCACCTCCACTTGTTAAAACAGTGGGAAGGCTTTGAGACCTTGCTTGCACAAACCCCCACCCCTCTCACCCCCGACTCCCCCATCCCCATCAAATTGATTCCTGTGAACATTGACCCAATGGGACAGCTTACAACCCAGGTGAGGGTTTCCATGCCTGCAAATTTTTGTGGAGATGGATGGTTGCAGCTTTCTCCCACAGAGCAGCTGGCGGATCCAAACCATTGACCTTTGGGTTGGCAACCTAGCACTTTAGCCACTGCACCACCAGGGTGCTTTTCTCTTGCACTAACCCAGACCCCCTGCTTCTGAGGAGATTCTAACTCAGAGTGACCCCGTGGGACAGAGCCGAGTGGACTTGGGGGTTTCCAAAGCGGTGACTCTTGCTTTAGCAAAGGAGACTGTTGCTCCTCGGTCCAAAGAGCAGCCAGTGGGTTCAGTTGACAGTGGAGGGCTTTAATCGCAGCACCACACGACCCCTGAAGTAAGGCCAGAAGAGCCGCATGCACCTGTTCAGACTTAACCCTACAAACTCCACTTACAGACACACCATATTAAGTTAAAGATGAACACCGCCAATTGGATCACCTAAACCCCCTCTTCTGGAGTCATCCGTGCCCCAGTGGGTGGGTGGATTTCCCCCAAAGGGAGCACGTAGCTCAGGTGGGGAGAAGTAGCAGAAAGCTCAGGACTGTTGAGTGTGGCACTAGTGGTGTGAGCACCACCGTCACCCTGCTGATGAGCAAATTAGCGAATTGCTTCTGGGTTGATCTTTCGGGCTGGTTTTAGGGTCTGTTTTATTTAACTGACGGCATCTGTCTCTGATAGCAGGGGCCTCAGAGTGATAAATTGTGTCCATATTTACTCTTCTTCCTACAGCTAATTGTGGGGTGGGGGGCATTTTAAATACCTTTTTGATGTGCTAAGAGCTCCCTGTGAGATAAATAAACAGACCTTTTTGGTTGGATCTCAGATGGAGCAGGAGAGGTGGCTGGAAGAGCACAATCTTCAAATTCACACAGCTAATGGACATCCACCTCCCCGGCCCCCCTCTCTGCGCACCCTCATCCCACAATCATTGTCATTACTTCTAATAACATTTTACACTTGCAGGTCAGCTTTGCTTTCTAAGTGCTCTAGTCTCGCCTAATGAGTAGCTTTTGAATCTAAATAATGAAGTATTTGCCCTTCTCAGGTTTCCCGTCTGGTGGGGAGAATGCTCTTCTCTTGACCTTTGATTCCAGTGCACATGCACACACAGCATGCTGATACATGCAAATGCACTCACAGACTTCTGCACCCGTGGTCACACACACCATGCATGCATGCTCACATGTTCATACTCAATGCTCA
>NW_006399839.1:2092833-2110636 GCF_000299155.1 Elephantulus edwardii | reverse complement strand
ACATGCATATCAGCTCACACACGCTTCTGCACCTGTGGTCACACACACCATGCATGCATGCTCACATGTTCACACGTTCATACTTAATGCTCATGCATGCAAATGAGCTCGCACACATCTGCACCCGTGGTCTCACACACACACCATGCATGCATGCTCACATGTTCACATGTTCATACTTAATGCTGATACATGCATATCAGCTCACACACACACTTCTGCACCCATGGTCACACACACCATGTTCACATATTCACATGTTCATACTCAATGCTCATACATGCAAATGAGCTCACACACATCTGCAACCGTGGTCACACACACCTTGCATGCATGTTCACATGTTCATACTTAATGCTCATACATGTATATGAGCTAACACACACTTCTGCACCCGTGGTCACACACACCATGCTCACACACTCACATGTTCATACTCAATGCTCATACATGTATATGAGCTCACACACATCTTCACTCGTGGTCACACACATCATACATGCATGTTCACATGTTCACACATTCATATTTTATGCTCATACATGTACAAGAGCTAACACACACTTCTGCACCCGTGGCCATACACACCATGCATGTATGTACACTCACACATTCATATTTACACGAGAGGGAGACCCTCGATGAGATGGATCGATTCTGCGAGTGGAGTGGTGGGAATGAGTGTGTTTGAAACGGTGAGGTTGGCACAGGATAGAACGGCGTTTAGGGCTCTTGTATACAGGGTCACTGTGAGTCACAAGTGACTCAACAGCACATAACAACAACAACTCCATGATTGCACAGACGGCACGTGCACGCTCCCACGCTCCCACTTAACGCTTATGAGCTAATAGTGCATATGAGCTCACACCCACCCACACCTAGGATCACACACGCCACACATACTTGCATGCTTATATATTCACACTCTGCACCCTGGTCACACACATCACACACACACACATACTCACAACACATTCACCCTTAATGCTCATACATGTGTATGAATTCACACATATCTACACCCATGGTCACACACATCAGACATGCATGCATTCTCACCCATACTCACACACACACATATCTACACCCATGAACACATTGACACTTGTACTCACACACTTCTACGTTCACACTGACCTCAAGCAAGCCCCTTAGTGACACAGGTCATCACCACCGATGTCGAAGAACCCTGATGACTGACTGTCCGCTCAGATATCTCATTCTCCTTGGACAGACCCCAGCGAGGGAAGCGGGTGGCTCAGGGCCCTGTCAGCCGCAGAGCACCAGAGATAGCCTGTCCCATTGTAGGAGCTGAGAATGGCTATCAGAAGCCACACTGCCACCACTGGGCCCAGCCCGGCATCAGGGCCACATAGGCCTGGAGCTGCCATCTCTCAGAGAAGTGGCAGAGTGGGACCATTCTCCCTGTACCCTAGCTAGATCCCCCAGCCCCCACATCCCAGTGCCATCTGCTCCTCCTGGCCCCCTTCTTCTGGGTGGACACAGGACAAAGAACTTGTCCACAATACCATAAAGGCCTGTGTCACAGTAGCCCTCACAAGCTGAGGACCTTGTGGAGACAGGAGCCCAGAACCCCATCCCTGGCAGCCCAGTGCAGGCAAAACTATGGCTCAGAGAAAGCAGGCTCCCTTGAGCAGCCTCCCCACTGGCAGCTTGAAGCGATTGGAGGCATCAAACGTCCCCGGCTTGGTTTCGAGGCAAATGCTACTTGGCTGGGGTGGGGCCCCGTTTTCAGCAAGTGTTTCTGCAGATTGCCAGAGACCAAAATCACACGCCTCTTCCCCCACGGCTTCCAGAGCAGGCTTCCAGGGGGGTTTGCCCATGTTTAATTCAAGAAGCGCCGGAGCTAGAAACTGCACACTCGGTTGGATTTTCCTTCGCAGAGCAGATCTTTGTCTTCGGCCACAATGTTTAAAATCACAGCGTCTCGTGAGTGCAGCGGAATGACTGTGACCTTGTGTTCAGGTGACACTCGTCAGGCCTTCCTCGGGAAGAACAGACCTGAGTGACTTCGGTCCCCATCCAAAGGTCTTCACCTCTGCTGTCTTTTGTCCTTTTGAAGAACACAGTAGCTCGAAGCAAAGAGCCACCTTCTCGGCTGGGGTTTGGGACTCTGAGGACGATACTCCATGTCTCAGATGTTCCAAGGGCATCTCACCATCTGAGGGTGGTGGTTCAAACACCCAGAGACTCTTAAATAGCTGCAGTGTGCTTCCTCGCCCCCACCTCAAAGATCAAGAGACCCTCCTTGGATGACTCGAGCCCTGGGTTTGACCTACCAGCAAGCCCCGAATTTCATTTCTATTTCTAGGGGCAAAGAAGTACTCAAGGGTGGGCGAGCTCACCTGGAGAGACAAGAGAATGGGTCGAGAATTGGGCAGATCTGGGTTCAGATCTCTGCCCTCCTTCTTTATGGCTGTGTGACCTCGAGCAAGTTGCTGCACCTCTCTAGGCCTCTGTCCCTTCCTTTATACAGTGGAACTAGCAGTGTCTGCTTGGTGTCCCCGGGCAGTGCAGATGGCTGCAGGTTAACGTCTTCCAGGGCTCTGTTGCTGCTGTTGCTGTTGTTAGTGTTGTGTACCATCGACTCACAGCTGGCCTTCCAGTGGGTATTCAGAGGCTATGAATAGCACGGGGGATGCGGGTCGGGGGGAAATGCCCATATTTCTCCTGCAGAGCAGCTGGTGAATTCAAACCGTGTGCCACTGGGTTGACAGCATAGCTTCTTACCACTAGGCCACCACAGTTCTTATCTGTTGTTCTTAGGTGACGTCAAAATGACCCCATTGTACATACAGCAGAATGAAAGTCCATCAGATCCTGCGTCCTCCTCATTAGTCTCTGCTGTAAATTCACTGTTGAAGTCTGTGTCTGTCTGTCCATTTCACTAAGGGTCTTCCTCTTTCTTCCACTGGCCCTCTACTTTTCCAGGCATGTTGTCCTTCTCTGGGGTCTGGCCTCTCCCAACGACATGCCGACAGTATGTGAGATGAGATGTTGTCCCACCATCTCTGCTTCTAAAGAGCACTCTGGGCTTTGGCCATCTTCAAAGACCGTCGCTAAGTGAACACAGTTCCTTCCGTGCGTTGGCATGAGAGCGTTTTACGTATCATTTCATTTTTAGTTTATGTATTTATTTGGGCAAACCCCATTGGCTGCCAAGTAGGGTTTGCTATAATCTTATGGAAGCAAATGGAACCAGTAACCTTTTGATTATCAGTCAATTAAAGACCCTCTGTACCATTTAGAAACTTTTCAAAATAAAGTGTTTTTGAAGAAAATATCAATATTCCTATAATGGGTAGAAAGTTGGAATTGCTAGCCTTAATTTTTTTTTTTAAACAGAAAAAAACTAACAAAATAAAAGGTATCTGTGGCTGTCGAGTGGGTAAGGAAGTGCGCTGCGAACCCAAAGGTGGGGTGTGCTAATCCAATAACTGCTCTGGAGGAGAAAACTAGGCAGTCTCCTCTGGTGTGATTTACAGCCTCTGAAAACTTCTGCAGGGTCAACTTTGAGTTGGTTCTGACCTGGAGACAATGAGAGAGAGGTTGGAATAAAAGGGATCTCCAGTGACCTACTCCATGGGACATGGTTCTGTTAATCTAAAGGCCACACCTCCCTGACAGTTCAAACCCACCAGCAGTTTCTTGGGGGGGGAAAGATCAACAATCTCCCCCAGTTCCTTGATTTATAGCCTCTGAAACCCAGTGGGAGGTCAGCTCCGAGTAGCTTCCCACTCGACAGCAATGAGCGAGTGACAAAAATGCAAAATTGTTCACCCCTGCAACATCTAAACCATCTTGCATCAGGGAAAGGGCTGTAGGGAGGCAAGTGAGGGTCAAGGTCGTGCGAGTGAGGATCAGGGTCACATGAGTGAACGTCAGAGCCGGGCAAGTGAAAGGCTAGATAGAGTTGTGTGAGTCAGGGCTGGGCGTGTGGAGCTCACCTCCCTGCCTACTTGTAAATGCTGATGTCTTATCCTCCACAGACCCATTTCTATTCATTTTGATGATTTAAATATCTCTTTGAATATATTGATCTTGACTCCTGAGTTTGGGGGACACCTCTCTGAACTTTGCCCCTGGCCAAGCCCCTCACTGCCGTCGCCCTAACCCCAGCCCTGTCATACACACAAGCCCCAACTTTGAGAACCCCTGCCTGGGACATGTGCCCCTCCAGGCCACATGAGGCATGGAGACCTGAGTGGGCCCAAGTGGTCAGCAAATGGATTCTGAGAACTCTCTCCAAGGCCAAATTAACTTCCGGGCCTGGAGGGACCATTAACTTCCGCTCTCAGACTCCCCTTAATGGACTGAGCTCTCTCCCTCTGCCTAAGCTAAACCGTTTACCTCCGGCCTACCTCGCTGGGCCTGGGCCTGGTGTTTATAAAGCCATTTACACTCCCCAGAGAAGGGAGGATGAATGGTGATTGTTCTATCATTAAATTAACTCCACCGCAACTGAGGCCCAGCATGGGGGTGCCCCTCGTCCTGTGCCCCCGCTGACCCATGCATGCCCGCTGGCTGGAATCCCTGCCTGACACTGGGAACAGGTGTAAGACACGCCCGAGTGAGCCGTGCAGGGCTGGAATGCCAAATTGCACCTTCCCTCCCAGGGTTCACTGGCCGCAGAGTTCCATGTATTGCACAGGCCGTTCTGAGCAAATCTAATTAACCACCCACTGCCCCCGAGACACCCACGGGGAGCCAGGGACCAATGACGTGACTGTGCTTCCACAGCTGGTAGGTTAGGGGAGCCTTCTCATGCTGATCTTTGGGGTCACCAGGACCCTGGAAGTACACCAGCATGCGATTGCAGACGCACTGGCCTAAAAGTCCACCTTATCATCTCAGAAGGCTCTTCTGGGGGAAACTTCTAGAATTGTGCTATTTCTTCAGAAGCAGTTCTCTCAGAAAGGGGATCTCAGCCCTGTGAGAATGTTGGCTGAGACCTATGTCTCCACTAGGGGCCCCGTAAAAGCAAACCAGACACCCCCGGTGAGTCAGTTCTGTCCTATTCCCGTTGTCATCAAGTGGGTTCCGACTCAAAGTGCCCCTCAGCTGGGTTTCTGAAGCTGTAAATCTCTACAGGAGGAGACTGCCCATCTTCCTTCCACTACTGGATTCCAACAGCTGGCCTTTGGTTTTGTTGGCTGGTTGTATCCCAACACATAACACTGTACTATCAGAGCCCCTTTCAAGGGATCCTTCAGGGAGGACCAGTCCTTAGATAAGGACATCATACTGGAAAGGTGGAAGGTCGGGGAAAGAGAGGAGGCTCTCATTAAGATTGCTTGACACAGTGACTATAATATTGGGCTCAGGTATTTGAGAAAAAGTGAAGTTGAAGCGAGATAGGAGAGGGTTCACGTGTGTTGTTTGTAGGTTGGCGTCAAGTTACAGTCAACTCCATGTCGGTGCCTAACAACAGCAATGGGACAGAGTGGGGCAGAAAGGTGGGCTCCCACCCCCTAAAGATTTACAGCTTTGGAAACCCAGTTGAGGGTCACTTGGAGGTCAAAACCCACACAATAGCAGTGGGCACAGGACAGAAAACAGCCCCACAAGTGTCCAAGGTTCTAACCTTTACATGAGCACACACTGCCGTATCTCTGTCCCCCAAAATGGCTTGTTGGTTCAAGCTCCCAGCTGTTCACCGACTCAGCTGCCAGGTGTCTAACCACTGTGCAACCAGGACTTCTCCTTGGTCCTTAAACCAAGGAAGACCAGGAAGGAAAGAGATGCTAGAAAACAAAACAAAACAAAACACAAAAAACAAAGAACCGTGTGACGTGTATAGGAGGGGCTGTGCGGCAACACATTCATTCGTTGATTCAACAGTGTTTACTGAGCACGGCTAGGTGCTGGCCCTGTGCTGGAGTGGAGAGATACGACTAAGGTGAATAAGACAAACAAGGTCCCAACCCCCTCTGAATCTAGCGAACATAAGCAGCTGAACCCACCAACTTCTTGCCTCGCTCACTAAGACCTTGTGTGATGTGTCCCCTTATCCCTAGAACACACCAAGTTATTCTCACCTCAGGGCCTTTGCACATGTTGCTCTCTCTGCCTGGAGCACTCTTTCCTTGCATAGCGAGCCCTTCCCTTCCCTCTCCATCCAATCTCTGCTTCTTTTCAGCATAGCACTATCCTGCTTGTGTCTTTGTGTCTCGGATTCATTGTCTGCCTTCTACATCACGACGTGAGCTCCTTGAAAACAGAGTTCTTATTTAGAGCAACGAAGCAAACAGAAAGTTAATAAGTGATTAGGAGTCTGACGCAGGAACAGTGCAAAGAGAGAAAGTAAGGCTGGCCAGTGTGGCCTGCCTGTCAGGGAGTCAAGGAAGCACCCCCTCCTTCTGGAGGATGGTAGTTAAGATGAGGCCTGCAGGGCAAGGAGGGGTCTGGGAGCTGCTGGAAGGTGGGGAGAAGATTCCAGACCGAGCATCCACACAGGGAAGGACAAGAGATTGGCATCATTCGTAGAACTGACAGAACGGGCAGTGAGGCCTAAGTTTGGACACAGCTTTGCTGACTGACTGCTGCTTTGTGTGCCCTCTCTGGGCCTTAATCTCCTCTTCTGTAAAATGGACTCACAGTGCTTTCTTCAAACTATGCTACTGAAACTGAATAGCTCTGTTTATTTAAAACCTACTGCTGTTAAGTCAATCCCAACCCCTAGTGGCCTTCCGTTGGGTTCCCATGGCTGCAGATCTTCATGTGAAGAGACTCCCTCCTCATTTTCCTAAGTAGCAGCTGGTGGATTCAAACTACCAACCTTTTGGTTAGTAGCTCATTATGTAACTTGATAAAATGTGGTATTTACTGAACCCAACCCCATGGCTGTTCATTCCGGCTCTATTGACCTTATCGGACACAGCTGAATGGCCTCGTAAAATGTTTCTAGAAGCTGACTGCCACATCTTTCTTCCCAGGACAGCTAGTGGATTCAATGCCCCAGTATTCAAGTTAGCGACCAAGTACTTAACTACAGCACCAGCAGGGTATCTGTTCGGTGTTTAAACCCATGCCATCAAGCCAAATGTCAATTCACAGTGACCCTATAGCATGGAATAGGGCTCCCCAGGATATAATCTTTATGAAAACACACAACCCCCTCTTTTTCCCACACAGTAGCTGGTGGGCTTGAATTACTGAACTTTGTGTAAGAAGCCCAACCTTTAACCCCCTGCACCACCACTATTCCTCATTTGGTGTCACCTTCCCTTCACAAGGGGGCAGGAGGGACCCGATCTCTTCTCTGAAGGAGACTCACTCCATCTCCACGTTCCATGCCTGTTACTGTCACCATCCCCCACTGTCTAAGTCCCTGCCATCGGCTATGCCCATTGGCAAGGCCTGCCACGTCCCTGTGCACCTTTGCCCATCGCCCTTCACAGGCCAGAGACAGCTGTGGCCTGCCCCATAAAAGAGACCAAGCTGGAAGCAAAGCTAACAGCATACCAAGTCCAAGTTTAGAGCTCCCTCCACTCTACCCTGCTGGGCATGAGAGCCCTGAGGATAAGGTTGTTCAAAGTCAGAAGTGCCTCACCCTGTGGTGTCAAGACCCAAGAAATAATGGATTGACCTGCCCATACTTGGGAAGTGAGACATCAGAAGGAAATTAGCAGTAACTGATGGTGTAGTGTGTCCTGTATTGCGGTGCTAACCGAAAGGTCAATGATTCAAATCTACCAGCCACTCCTCTGGAGAAAGATGGGCTGTCTCCTCTTGTAGAGATTTACAACCTTGGACACCCATTGGAAAGTTGCCGTAAGTCAGAATTGACTCAGAGGCTGTAGGCTTTGGTTTACCAGATCTTTGAGGTGCTGGTGGTTCAGTGGTGAAATGTTCACCTTCCGTGCTGGAAACACAGATTCGATTCCTGGCTTGTACAGCCCATGTGCAGCTCCCACCCATCTGTGAGGGGAGGCCTGTGTGTTGCTGTGATGTAGAACAGTTTTTGGAGGAGCGTCTACTCTAAGGAGCACTAGGAAGAAAGGCCTGGCAGTCTTCTTTTGACAGTCAGCTAATAGCAACCCTGTGGCTCCTCAGCCAGTCATGGGAGTGGAGCAGGTCTGGGTAGATTTGGGTTCCATTATTCATGGCATCTCCCTGTACCCGACTTCCTGGCAGCTAACCACCAGCTCCTAGGCCCTGCCAGGGAATGAGTTAATGCAGCTGAGTTGGTGGACTTTTGTCCCCTCAGTGAGCCCAGGAGGTAAGCATTTGATTCCCATTTTATAGATGAGCACATTAAAACTCAGAGGTGAAGTGCCTTACCCAGGATCACATAACTGCTAAGACACAGAGTTTATAACCTAGCCAAGGGGAATATTAAAAATCTTTAATAACGGGCACAGCATGACCACTGACCAGTCAGAACAGATGCCAGCTATAAACGCCCAGCACACCACACCAAAGCCAACAGCTGGGCACGGGCTGGCCGAGGCTGACCTCCATCCATGACACACAGGCCTCGCTGTGGAGTCCCTCTACCTGGTAAAATCTGTGGCTGTTCTAGGGGCCAGGAAGCTAGGGAACCATATGACCAGGGATGTGTCCTTTCTCTAGGTGTAGAGAGAGGGGTTTGCAGACAAGGCTTTGTTTCCTTCTGACTGATTAGCACATGTAGTTGGTATTAGCTGCTGTCAGGACACCCAGCCTCATGGTGACCTTGTGTACAACAGAGAGTGTCACTCTGTCCTGTCTGAACCCTCGTCTCAGTCTGACGCGAATCTGCTTTGACCCATAGAGGGTTGCCTTTTTAAAAATCTGTATTTCTAGTTTTGGGGTTTTTTTTTTTCATTCTCTTGTATTTTGGGCAAAAGTACAAGCTGTGAAGCAGGTTCCCATTCCATAATCTCTCCACTTACGGTCCCGTGACCTTAGTTACATTCTTCATGTGTATCAACATTCTCAACATTTCCATTTGGGCTTTTCCATAACCATTATCTTAGCTCCCTGCGTCCCACCCTTCTTGTTCATGTAGGGGAGGAATTATTGCCCACTTGGTCTCATAGAGACATATTTTGGGTTTGTATTAAAAAGAGTGCAGCACGCTAGTCCTTACTTTTTGAGTTAACCTGCTATTTGATTACAAGGCAATTTCAAGGGATAGTCTGGGTTCTTCGCTTTGGAAAGTCTCGGAACAGTCTTAGGGATCACTCCAGTCTCAATCCATCTGGAAGCAACACTCATGATAGCAGTAGTCAAGAAATCAAAATACGTGCTGCACTGGGCGAATCTGCTGTCAAGGACGTCTTTAAATGGCTAAAGAGCTTGGATGTCACTTTAAAGACTAAGATGTTTCTGACCCAAACCATCGTATTTTCATTTGCTTCATATAAATGGGAAAGTTGGACAGTGAGTAAGGATGATAGGAAAATCAAAGCCTGTAGTATTGATGAAGAGTATTAAATATCCCATGTCAATAGTAACAGCTGTGTTCTGGAGGAAATTCACCTGGGGTGCTCCTCAGAGGCAAGCATGGTGAAACTTCATCGCACACGTTTGGACATGTCGCCAGAAGGGGCAAGTCCTTGGAAAAGGTTCATACTGGGAAAAGTCAGTGAAAGGGAGGAAGACGCTCCAAGAGACGGATTAACAAAGTGTCCCCACCAGGGAGTCAGCGAATGGCGGAGAACATGAGTGTGGCACCTGAGTAAGGCAGCTCTCTGGTTATAAGGTCACTGTGTGTGTGTGTGTGTGTGTGTGTGTGTGTGTTACGGTCAACTGGTCAACTCCACAGCACTAACAACACAACACTGTACCCAGTGAGTCTGAATTCTTTCACAGAGTGAGTGGCTCTGTTCCACACGCTTCTCCCTTTCCATCAGGATCCACCTTCCGTGGCCCCAATCAGATCACTCGTGGGGATAGCCAGGCACCATCTAGTGCTTCGGATTTCTAGGTGGAGGAAGTGATGAGTCAGGGAGCATTTAGTCTTGGAGTCCGGTTCCTGCTCTCACTCCTGTTGGCAATTAGTGATGCATTCCATTAGCCCTGCTGCTCCTCCTTCTCCTCTTTCCTCTTGTTCCAGGTGAACAGAGGCCAATTACTATGCCTTGGATGACTGCTCACAAGCTTTCAAGACCCCCAGGCACTGGGAGTCTTGGGAACTCCAAAGTACAACAGAAGCGCTAAGTATGTTATTAGGCCATTTACCTGGGCTGTTTCGTGATACCGTGGCCTCAGCCCCAGAACCGAGGAACGCAGGCCCCTGACATGTTTGCTTGTACATTAAGCAACCTCATCACCAAGCCTTTGCTTGGTTTCCTTTCCGAATTCCTGTGACTATTTCTATCACATGACTTGCCAGTTCAACTTTTTATAGTTGTTGTTGATTGCCTTCGAGTCGAGCACTGAGTGACCCTATGAACAAAATGCCTGAAGTCCCTCTACAACTACTGACATTTATACAAAGCTCATAGAGTTTCCGGAGGCCTGTTATTTGGGAAGTGGATGCCACCCCTGCTTCGGTGCAACTCCAGCCCTAATCATTGTGATTTGTCGTTGTGATAAATAGATCTAGATCCATAAGGTTTTCACGGACAGTTTCTCAGCTAACCAGACATTTCCTCCCAGTCCTTCTGAGTTTGGAAGCTCTGCTGAAACCTTATGAGCTTCATGTGAAGTGCCCCCCCCACTCCCTGCCACAGATAGGCTGTCACCCCACCCATCCGCGGTTTCTCTCTGTTACAGGGGCACTTGTTCTTTAAGACAGCTTTGTAATCATGACGGGATTACTCAGCCTCTCTGTGCCTCAGTTTCCCTGTCTATAAAATGTAGTGGCAGCGATAATGACACAAATTAGTACTTACCAACCACTGTGATCAGTACTGGCACACAGGAAGCAGTCAAGAAATAAATACTTTCCCAAAGATACTGTAGAAATGTGCAAGCAATCCAGACTGTTTAGCTTTTCTCCTGACACTTTCAAAACTTGGGAATTCTGCTTGCCTCTGCTAGTCAGCTGTGATGCTAAACACTGTGACACTGATGTGTCAAATGCGGGAATGGTTACCCATGGTGGACGGTGTTTGGTGGAGCTCCCCAATTAAAACAAGCTTGGAAGAGTGACATTCACTTCCGAAATAGCATGCCTCCAGAAACTCTATGAAAGTGGAGAAATGATGAAAGTTATACAAGTGTACAGGTCTTTCGTTCATAGGATCTACGACTCGATGGCACTTAACAACAACAACTGCTAGTCACAGAGACCTAAAATCAAAACTTAAATAAGGTAGGGGTTACTCTCTTTTCTCTTAGAAGGAGTTCAAGGCTGGCATGATGCCCCTTGAGTCATCTTGTTTCTTCTGTCTTTGTTTCTGCTCTCTTTAGTAAATGATTTTCATTACCCATGTTCCCTCATGGTTATAAAATTGCCATTGCAACATCAGCCATCATGTCTTTATTCCAGGCATGAAAGAGAGAAGGGCAAAGGCTTTCTCACTATCTGTATAAATAACCTTGACTAAAAATAGTCAACACTATTTTTTTAAGGTAATTTCTAGTATTATAGTGAATTGAGTGTGCACTTTTCACGCCATACTTAATGGTTTGAATCTATGAGCTATAGGTAAAAGGTAGGCAGTCTCCTCTTGTTAAGATTTTCAGCCTTAAAAACCCAGTGGAGACTCAGAGCCAACTCTATGGTAGTGGGTTTTTGGGTTTTCTGGAAAAAACCCCCACCTAACTTCTTCCTGCTTCTTGGAAATAGCTAGGCAACATTATCTATTGCAAAGGAGTCTGGGAAATGTAATTTTTTTTAAGTTGACCCAACATCACTCCTTTTTAAAAAAAAAAAAGTTCAAAATTTAGTTGCTAAGGAAATGGAAATGGATAGTGAATGGGCAGCCAGAAGAATCAACCTCTTTTTGCTTATGACATTTTATGTACTTGACATACTCCCTTTCTGTCAAAAGCATACTCGTTCTTCCCGCCCTGGGTAGAATGCCCCCCTCTTCTCTGAAACCGTAGCCTGGAATCTTCTGTATACTGAATGTAGGTTTTATTTTCCTGGGATAAAGGCCAAAGAGTGCAGTTATGGGCTCTGCTGTTGCTGTCACACCATTTCATGACACTGTCCCTATCAGCTAACGTAGGAGAAAGAGTATGGACTTTGAAGAAACACAACAGGTTGTAAATCTTGATACCCTCTTCCCCCACCTTCGGCAGGCACTGCTCTCAGCTTATTCCTCTGTAAAACAGGCACATTTACTACAACCTTTGGAGTTCATGAGGCTGAGAGATGAGTGTTCGCAATACCCATACCATACCAGGTAAAGTGATAGTTGGGTTTTAAGTGCTGGTTTCGCCCTTTGACATCCTCCATGACCCCTAACAGTGCCCGAGATAGGGAAGGCATTGGTTCAACATTTGCTTCAGGAAGGAAGCAGAGGGTGGGGAGGAGACAGGCAGGGGCTGAGCCAGCTGGGCTCCCAGGACAGGTGGGCGGGCTGGCAGACTGGACTGGCATGGAGGCTGCCTGCTCTGGCCAGACTCCTGCTCTGGAGTGACGGGTGGCAGGTGCCCGCTGCTCCCTCGGCAGGTGTTTGAGACTGGCAGTGACACGGAAGTCTGGAGCTCTCCCCTCCACTGCCCCCGCAGCACACCAGAGGGACCAAGAAGGCCTCATCTCTGCTATCTAGGACCAGTAGCCACCATTCTGCACTGACTTATTATTCCCCAGCTACAGTGCATATCTCTCCAGACAACCCTGAGTGTGAGGGGCTGTCATTGTCCTCAGGGTACAGAAGAGCGAACAGAAGCTCAGAGGGGTAACATGAATTGCTCAACTCTATCTGACCTCCAAAGGAAGCTTGGTGATATAATGGTTAAATGCTTGGTTGTTAACTGAAAGGTGAGTGGTTCAAACCCATGCAGGAGGTCTGTGAGAGAAGGACGTGGTGAAAGCCCTGTGGGCCAATTCTGTAGGGTCCGATAGGGCCACTATGGGTTAGATCAATCAACAGGACACAGCAGAAAACATCTGATCCTATTCTACTCTGATCTTCATGTTGTACAGCTCTAGAGTAATCTGGCCCCCATATGCTACCACATAACCCCTTCTCGTACCCCAACGACTCTCAGAGAAGCAAGAGGAACCAAGAAGACACCAGAAAGAAGAAAGCAGCTCACCCCTGATCCGGTCCTTGAGGCTCGGCCTTTGACTGTGCAAGTGAGAACGCTACGCTGCCTCTTGTTAGTAATAGAAACTCAACTCAGTCTAACTTTAAGGAGGGAACTTGTGGCTTCAGGCTTCTGTAAGTACAGAGTGCACAGGTTGGGTTTCAGGCATAGCTGGATCCAGGTGCTGACACTGGACATCAGAAATCAATCTCTGTCCAAGGTGAAATCATTCAGACCGGCTGGTTAAACAGGCAGCAGTGCCTCACTCAAAGATGGCGCTGGCCAAGTCACTTTTAATGTGTTTTAACTGCCATCTTTGAACATGACAGTGATGGTAGTCTCCTCCTTAGTTAGAGGTTTGGCTGCTGTGCATCAGGTAAGCTGCCCTTGTTTCCATCAGCCATGACCAGACCATTATTAATTACTTTGAAGCTCTGCTTTGATTTTCTCATAATTTCACTAAATTTATGTCATTGCCAGGTGGCCTCTTTATTTGTGGGGGTCACCATAAGCTCCAGAGAGGCCGTCTAAGAGTCCAACAATTCCAGTAGGATTTTCAAACACCGTCACCACGTGTCTGTCAGCGGAAGCTTACTTGTTGTTAAAATACTGAGCAGTTTCTAGCAGAACTTCCAGACTAAGGTGTACTGAGGAAGAAAGGCTGGGTGATCTACTTATGAACATTAGCCCATGAGAACATTAATCGGAACAATCCAATGTGCCACCAGTCATGGAGTGGGCCAGGACCAGGCACCATTTCATTCTGCTTTGTACAAGATCATCAAAAGTCATCACAGAATCATGAGTTTGAAAGCAATGTTGTAGCACTTGACATTTCCAAAGTGCCCCCATCCAAGTCCGGGAATCATCTGCCGTGTCACCCAAACCCAGTGTCACTGTCATTTCCAAGTCACAGCGACCCTCCACCAGGTTCCCAGAACTGCATGTCCTTGTGGAAAGAGACTGCCATCCTTCCCCATCAGGGGCTGGGGGAACAGGAACCCACAAACTTTTAGTTAACAGCTCAGCATGTAACAAGCTATTTCACGTGCCTGGTCTGACTCAAGTTCCTGTGTAGCGGGGAGAATGACACACATGGCCATGCCAGACGTGAGACACATGGTCTGTCTCTTAAACCAGGGGCCTCAGCCTTCTCCCCAGGGCTGAAGAAGACCCCAAAAGAGAAAAGGAGGCTGTTCCCAGGAGGTACAATGAATTCTGAGCACAGCAAACAATGGGGAATGCCCCCACCCCCACCCACACCCAACCTCCACTTAGGGATTCAGCTGTGTTATATCTCTACCAGTGCCAATTTGGGGAAGAGGGGCTCCCTGCGGGGAGAGATGTTGGAAAACCCCAGTGACTTTAGGAGACCAAACAAACACCTTCATGGGAGCTGCCAGACAGTTCAGCAGCAGTTGTTTGGAAGAAGTGAGTTCTCTAGGGGTGTGTGAAAGCTTGAAGGTCCCCATTTTGTTATTTCTCCATAAGCACTCTCTCTCTTAGATCTAATGGAATTCACCTTTTCAGAGGTATTGAAATGGAGAAATTAAAATTGCGGGGCAGTTGTCAGAAGCTTACAAATCAGGGAACCTGGCAGAGAGAGGCAGGGAGAAGTGGGGGAGCCCCCCTCCCTCCAGTGCCTGAATTTCTCAGCGTTTGAAGTTGAGATCACAGCCAGCCGATTTGAGAGGGTTCGGGTCAGCCCGGGGCTTCCTGGAAACCACTCAGATGAAGAGGTTCCGGAGGTCACCCCCGATTTTTTTGAATTCACAGTTTTGCCCGTCGTTTTTGTTTAACACGCCCGTAAACCCTGCGTCAAGACACAGAACAAGAAATGATTTTTAGCCCTGAGTCTGTCAGCTCTCCCTGTACACGAACTTTTTTTTTCCCCAGCACAGGAAATGCAGGAACCCAGCACCAGCTGATTTAAAAAGGAAAAAAAAAAAAGGTTCACTCACACACACACACAACCTTTGGAGTTCATGAGGCTGAGAGATGAGTGTTCGCAATACCCATACCATACCAGGCAAATTGGCTGCCAAGTAGGGTTTGCTATAATCTTATGGAAGCAAATGGAACCAGTAACCTTTTGATTATCAGTCAATTAAAGACCCTCTGTACCATTTAGAAACTTTTCAAAATAAAGTGTTTTTGAAGAAAATATCAATATTCCTATAATGGGTAGAAAGTTGGAATTGCTAGCCTTAATTTTTTTTTTTAAACAGAAAAAAACTAACAAAATAAAAGGTATCTGTGGCTGTCGAGTGGGTAAGGAAGTGCGCTGCGAACCCAAAGGTGGGGTGTGCTAATCCAATAACTGCTCTGGAGGAGAAAACTAGGCAGTCTCCTCTGGTGTGATTTACAGCCTCTGAAAACTTCTGCAGGGTCAACTTTGAGTTGGTTCTGACCTGGAGACAATGAGAGAGAGGTTGGAATAAAAGGGATCTCCAGTGACCTACTCCATGGGACATGGTTCTGTTAATCTAAAGGCCACACCTCCCTGACAGTTCAAACCCACCAGCAGTTTCTTGGGGGGGGAAAGATCAACAATCTCCCCCAGTTCCTTGATTTATAGCCTCTGAAACCCAGTGGGAGGTCAGCTCCGAGTAGCTTCCCACTCGACAGCAATGAGCGAGTGACAAAAATGCAAAATTGTTCACCCCTGCAACATCTAAACCATCTTGCATCAGGGAAAGGGCTGTAGGGAGGCAAGTGAGGGTCAAGGTCGTGCGAGTGAGGATCAGGGTCACATGAGTGAACGTCAGAGCCGGGCAAGTGAAAGGCTAGATAGAGTTGTGTGAGTCAGGGCTGGGCGTGTGGAGCTCACCTCCCTGCCTACTTGTAAATGCTGATGTCTTATCCTCCACAGACCCATTTCTATTCATTTTGATGATTTAAATATCTCTTTGAATATATTGATCTTGACTCCTGAGTTTGGGGGACACCTCTCTGAACTTTGCCCCTGGCCAAGCCCCTCACTGCCATCGCTCTAACCCCAGCCCTGTCATACACACAAGCCCCAACTTTGAGAACCCCTGCCTGGGACATGTGCCCCTCCAGGCCACATGAGGCATGGAGACCTGAGTGGGCCCAAGTGGTCAGCAAATGGATTCTGAGAACTCTCTCCAAGGCCAAATTAACTTCCGGGCCTGGAGGGACCATTAACTTCCGCTCTCAGACTCCCCTTAATGGACTGAGCTCTCTCCCTCTGCCTAAGCTAAACCGTTTACCTCCGGCCTACCTCGCTGGGCCTGGGCCTGGTGTTTATAAAGCCATTTACACTCCCCAGAGAAGGGAGGATGAATGGTGATTGTTCTATCATTAAATTAACTCCACCGCAACTGAGGCCCAGCATGGGGGTGCCCCTCGTCCTGTGCCCCCGCTGACCCATGCATGCCCGCTGGCTGGAATCCCTGCCTGACACTGGGAACAGGTGTAAGACACGCCCGAGTGAGCCGTGCAGGGCTGGAATGCCAAATTGCACCTTCCCTCCCAGGGTTCACTGGCCGCAGAGTTCCATGTATTGCACAGGCCGTTCTGAGCAAATCTAATTAACCACCCACTGCCCCCGAGACACCCACGGGGAGCCAGGGACCAATGACGTGACTGTGCTTCCACAGCTGGTAGGTTAGGGGAGCCTTCTCATGCTGATCTTTGGGGTCACCAGGACCCTGGAAGTACACCAGCATGCGATTGCAGACGCACTGGCCTAAAAGTCCACCTTATCATCTCAGAAGGCTCTTCTGGGGGAAACTTCTAGAATTGTGCTATTTCTTCAGAAGCAGTTCTCTCAGAAAGGGGATCTCAGCCCTGTGAGAATGTTGGCTGAGACCTATGTCTCCACTAGGGGCCCCGTAAAAGCAAACCAGACACCCCCGGTGAGTCAGTTCTGTCCTATTCCCGTTGTCATCAAGTGGGTTCCGACTCAAAGTGCCCCTCAGCTGGGTTTCTGAAGCTGTAAATCTCTACAGGAGGAGACTGCCCATCTTCCTTCCACTACTGGATTCCAACAGCTGGCCTTTGGTTTTGTTGGCTGGTTGTATCCCAACACATAACACTGTACTATCAGAGCCCCTTTCAAGGGATCCTTCAGGGAGGACCAGTCCTTAGATAAGGACATCATACTGGAAAGGTGGAAGGTCGGGGAAAGAGAGGAGGCTCTCATTAAGATTGCTTGACACAGTGACTATAATATTGGGCTCAGGTATTTGAGAAAAAGTGAAGTTGAAGCGAGATAGGAGAGGGTTCACGTGTGTTGTTTGTAGGTTGGCGTCAAGTTACAGTCAACTCCATGTCGGTGCCTAACAACAGCAATGGGACAGAGTGGGGCAGAAAGGTGGGCTCCCACCCCCTAAAGATTTACAGCTTTGGAAACCCAGTTGAGGGTCACTTGGAGGTCAAAACCCACACAATAGCAGTGGGCACAGGACAGAAAACAGCCCCACAAGTGTCCAAGGTTCTAACCTTTACATGAGCACACACTGCCGTATCTCTGTCCCCCAAAATGGCTTGTTGGTTCAAGCTCCCAGCTGTTCACCGACTCAGCTGCCAGGTGTCTAACCACTGTGCAACCAGGACTTCTCCTTGGTCCTTAAACCAAGGAAGACCAGGAAGGAAAGAGATGCTAGAAAACAAAACAAAA
>NW_006399839.1:2049377-2092733 GCF_000299155.1 Elephantulus edwardii | reverse complement strand
CTCTCTCTCTCTCTCTCTCTCTCTCAAGCTTTTCAACTTGTCCAGAAACTTGCCCACAGCACTTCTAGCCACGTTTGGGCTAGGCCTTTGTGACATCAGGAGGCAGGTAGCCAATGGAGAGGTGGTTCCGACTTCCTAATCTGCATATCGCGGCCTCATTGGTTCCAATCTCAGGGCCCTCTATAGTGTGGTGGTTTCTTTATGTTCAAGGTTACCCACGTCTGGCAGAGGACAAGCTCCACCTCTGGCCTTACTGCCCTTCTTGCTAGATTTCAGGAGCGGATGGGGCAGCCAGCGCCTTATGGGAAAGAGGCTTCGAGGAGGGAGATTAGGAAACCCAGCGAGAAATGTAATAAGAGTGCAGGAGATTGCGCCATCGCAGCGTTTGGAGACAGGAGTTGATGCAAGACCTTGTCTTTGCTGTCTTGACTCTACCAACCATGCCCTTGCCCAGTGATTTAAATGTCTATTCTTTATCTCAAACACAGTTAACCCTGCAAGCTGGTGAGGCGAAATCCAAAACAGGTTAAGTGAATTATTATGCTCGATTTTATCTCATAGACAGGTAGCTGAGGCATGTAAATTGAACATGCAAATAGGTGCAAAACAACATGCATAATTTAAGATCCTCAAATTGGCAGGGGAGGGGAACAATGGAGTAACCTTACTGCTTTCTCTGAAGTGCAGTTTTCTGAGACTTTCATAACCTTTTCCCCTCCCCTGATAGCTAGCTTAAAGGAGGGCTTGAAAATAGAAGGAGTTGGAAGCAGATGGGGTTGTAGCTATAAATGGCAGGGGGAGGGGTGAGATGCTGGTTGATTGTGATATTAAAATGTAGTAAATTTGCTGCAATCCCGAAGGCGAGAGGTTCTAATCCACCAGATGCTCCGCTGGAGAAGGAGGGGCAATTTTCTCTGCCCGTCAGATCCCGTTTGATAGTACACCACAACAACAAAAAAACTAGCAAACTTTCACTTTTTCATGTATTTTATTTGCACTTGATATAAATAATCTTAAACCAGCATCCATCCCTTTTCCTTGGTGCTACTTTTAAACATGGCATCTCTATTTTTAAAGTGGTAAAGAGCAAGGGTGTCAGTTTAAACACTAAGGTGCGCCTGACCAAACAATGGTATTTGCAGTTGCTTCATATACATTTGAAAGAGGTGGACAATGAACAAGGAAGGCAGAAAAAGATGCCTTTAAATCGTGGTGTTGGCAAAGAATATTGAATAGACCAAAGGACTGCCAAAAGAACAAACCTGTCTGTCTGTCTTGGAAGGGGTACAGTCAGGGTGCTCCTTAGAAGCAAGGAGGGTGACATTTCCTCTCACATATTCTGGGCATGTTATTGGGAGGAGTCAGGCCCTGCAGAACAGACATCATGCTTGGAACAATAGTGGGTCAGCAAATGAGAGGCAGATCCTCAAGGAGATGGATTAACACGATGACTGCAGTGTCACAGTTGAGATTTGAGTATGACTTTGCGTCATGCAGAGTTTCATCACATTGTGCCTAAGAGTCACTTTGAGTTGAGATTTACTATGTGGTACCTTAAGAACAACATCTATAAAAGCTCTGGCCCTCACCCCCAGTGTTTTGATTCAACAAGTCTGTACAGGAATAAAGAATAAAAAGCAAATATCCCCACTGTTTCTGCCAGGAAACTACCTTGATTTTCCAAGGCACCTACGATTTTAAATATTGACCTTCAAGGTCTTCCTGTCTTGTAAAAGATCTCAGCAAGTGAAGAATGTTAGCATACTAATAATGTCTCTTGAATTGCATTCCACGGAAAGTCAAAACCTATACTGGTTTGGATCAGAAACTAGTGTCACCACTGCTGTGAAGAGAGGTGTGGTGATGTGGTGCACAGACCTCCTGACTGTTGTTAGTTGCTGTCAAGTTGGCATCAATTCATGGTGGTATTGTTAACAGCACAATGGGACGTACCATCTTCTCTGTTGATGTGCTCAAGCCTGTTGGTGCAGCCACTGTGCATTTGGAGTGCCTTCCAACTCTAGGCTCATTTTCTAACACTACTGGACTATGTTCTGCTGTGATCCATTGGGTTTTCATTGGTTAATTTTAAGAATCCACCTGCAGCTCTATAGGAGAAAGGCAGTCTTCCCTCCAACTCCCAAAGTGATTTACAGCTTCCAACAATCTGCTGGAGGGTCAGCTAGAAGTCTAATCTGACTTGATGGCGATGAGTTTTAGTTTTGTTTATAGTTTCAATGTTCAGAAGGAGATTGCCATGCCTTTCTTCCTAGTCTTATCTCTAGTCAAAAGCTCTGCTAAAGCCTGTCTACCAGAGGTGATCCTGCTAATATTTGAGCTACTGGTGTTATCTTTTCCAGTATCATGTCAGCACACAAGCCACCACTGTCTAACAAACTGCAGCTGGGTGGAAGTGCCTCCAACCCCAAGGAAGAGTTATTAGATAATCAAGAACCCCAGTTGCTGGTTCTGACATTCCACCCCTAAATGCTCCCAGCCAAGGTCAAGTACAGCAGGGCTTCTAAGGCCGCCAGTTCCTAGGAGACATGAGATTCCTCTGATGGTGACTGTACCTGACAACTTGACCTTGAAGACTCCCCAAGGGCCTTGCTGAACATTCCTGAAGTGGACAGCAATCCAGGGCGCTTCTACTCAACCTCCTTCCCTCCCTCTTTTCCTTCTCTTGAGATTGGAAGGACCACACATACAGATCCTCAACCTCACTCAGCTCCCTCCCTATTTTCTCCTCACACTGACCTTTCCTCAGATAAAATCTTTTTACTTTTAACCCTATCTTGGCCTCTGTTTCTAAGAGAACTGAAGTTAATACTAAAGATTCTGACAAAGAAATGAATAGTGTAAGAGCTGTGATGTTACTAGGTGCCATTGAGTCAATCCATCCATTACCTTGGAGTCATTCCAACCTCTGTTCTATCCTGTAGGACAGAGATGAACTGTCCCCTAGCATTTCCAATGCTGTAATCCTAGTAGAAGCAGACGGCTTCATCTTTCTCCCACAAAGTGACTGGTGTGTTCAAGAGAGCTAGTGGGTTTTGTTTAGCAACTGAGAGCTTAACCGCCATTCCACTAGGGCTTCTTAATAAAGACTAAACTCATCAAAATTATGTCAATTTTAAGGCTTAACTCATCAAAATCATGTCAGTTTTCATTACTGATGAGTAGACTTCATTTCTTATTGACTCTCCAGGCTGGGTAGAACTATCTCTCCTCTGTCAGGCTAACCAAGAGATTGGTGGTTCAAATCTCCCAGCCTCTCCCTAGGAGTAAGATGAGGCAGTGTTCTCCTGCAAAGATTAATAGCCTCATAAACCCAATGGGGATGGGTCACCCTGAATCAGAATCAACCCAAAAGCGGTGGGTTTAATTTTGACTGACTGCCATGTCTCTCTCCCAAGGAGCAGCAGGTGAGTTTGAACCACTGATCTTTCCATTAGCAGCTGAACACCTAACCATCATGGCCCCAAAATCTCACTGCCATCAAGTTAACTCTAACAGATAGTGACTCTCCATCCAGGCTGTAAATCTTTACAGGAAGGACCACCTGCCTTTCTCCCATGGGGCAACAGGGGGGCCTAGAACAGTCACCCTTTCAGTTTGTAGCCTGGCAATGCACAGCACCACCAGGACTCTTCAACAAATATCATTAGGACCATATTTTGAGGCCCTTCTTTAGTTGTCAAGCCAGCTTCCCCTCCTCATCCTCTGCCCCTTGAGGTTCTGGTGGCAGGAGCAATAAATGCCATTCTGGGAACACAGAGCCCATGTGAGAGAGAAACCCCCTTCAGACGGGAAGAGGAAAACAAAAGTACTTTGAGGGCCTTGGGCCCAATTTGCCTAAAACGATTATGTTCTATTTCCAAACGTACTTTCTATATTCATTGACGTAGACCCCCTCCACCACATCCTGACACAAACAACTTCCGTTGCCACACTGCACTTCCACCCCCATGTAATTAAATAATATCGTTCCAAATAAATGCCACCATTTGAACTATTCACTCCCCAAGACTGCTTCTCTTCACACAGTTGAGACTGAACGAGTCTGGCTTTCGTGGTGTGGAACTCTGAACGGTATATCAATGGGGCAGTTGAGGGGGCTGCAGGGGGCCTTCATTTGGGTTTTTTCCTAATTTTGACACTGACATAGTCTGGGACGTCTTCACTGTCTGTGTTTCTTAGAGATAGCAAGCGAGCTTCCTTCTGATTCTTTCTTAGAATCAGGGAGTTCCTTAAAAGCCTGTGTTCCTTGGGGCCGACTGCATAGTCACCATGCTTTCAGGAATCCCTCCAGTCAGTTTCGTTGCGGATAGAAGCACCAAGAACATTTAAAAGGCTTGCTTCTTTTTCAAGCGGCCACTATGGACGGTGTCTGGCTGCCCTGCCCCAGCTTGGCTCATATCTAAGGTCAGGTGGCCTTTGCAGCTGCTAAAACCGGAAAGGACCTTTAGGCCATTAATGCCTCTTACCCCCAAAAGAGGAAGTGGGTCTGATTTCCAGGATAGGGAGGCCGAAGGCCAGCAATTCCCTGGGGCTGCCACTGGGAACATTTGTAGTACCTGGTACCGTCTTAATCTCTCTTATTCCACTTCTGATTTTTCCTCATTGGGCGATGCATTCCTTATGCCCAGGGCTCCTTGTTCTCGTTCTTAATATGCAACAGTACAGCTGTCTGTTTACATGACTGCCTTTCCAAGAAGTTTCAGTATAATGAATGTGTATGTCTTTGCTGCCGTTAAATCCCTACGGGCCAGCACAGGACCTGACACATGGGAGGCATTTGGTACATGCTCAGTGAACGAAAGCTAGTTAGACAGTAAGCCAGGGGTTGAACATCCAAGGAGATCCACAGGAACCCTAAGGCCAGATGGATTCAGGGGAGAGAGGAGTACAAGATACTGTGGATATGTTGTTGTTGTTGTTAAGTACCCTCAAATCAACTATGACTTTTTAGCAACTCTATGAACAACACATCTGAACCTGTGACATCCTCATCCTCATTGTACACTCAAGCTTGTGGTTTACATCACTATGTCAACCCATCTTTTGGACAGTTTTGCTCTCCTTTGCTGACCCTTCACCTTTCTAAGCGTGGTGTTTTTTTCCAAGACTGGCCCCTCCCGACCACGTGCTCGAAGAATGTGAGATGAAGTTTCACCATCCTTGCCTCTAAGAAGCACCCTGGTTATACATCCTCTGAGACAGACGTGTTTGGTTTTGTGGCCCGCCATAGGATGTAACTCAAAAGCATCAATTCTTCTTCTGCTGTCTCTGTTCATTATCCAACTTTGGGATGCCTAGGAAGTAACTGAAAGGACCATGGCTTGAATCAGTCTTTAAACTGACATCGTTGCTCCTACGCACCGTGGGGAGATTCCTGACAGCAGATTTTTCCAATGCAGTGTGTCTTTTCATTGTTTGACTGCTGGTACCAAGGATGTTGATCATGGATTCGAGTGAGATGAAATTGTGGACAACTTCATTCTTCTCTCCATCTATCATGATGTTGCCTATTGGCCCGTTGGAAAAGGTTTCTGTTTTCTGATGTTGAGATGCAATCCTTACTGAAGGCTGTAGCCTTTGATCTTCTGTGGCAAGCATTTCAAGCATTGCTGTGGATATAGGGTCTTGGTTTTGGCTGTGTGTTAACCCAGTGCAGCCGAGGGTGATGCAGTCAAAGGAATTGGCATCAACTATTGTGGATGGAATTGAAGGCAAAGGCTGGAACCATGATACCTAGAGCATACAGGAACTAAAGTTCAGGTTTGGTCAAGGCGAATGGTTCAGGACAAAGACTGTGAATGAATGGATAGTGTCGGTGGTTCATTTGTATTGAATGTTGGCCATGAGGGTGGGGGAAGACTTGCCAGCTTAAAGGCACATGGCCAGGCCAGGCCCCATCAAATGTATAAACATTGGAACAAAACCAGGAAAGGGTCATTCCAGGCCCAGGCACATAGGGCCAAGAATCCCCGACCAGGCTGGGAGCTTAGGATCCTTTCCAAGGAAAAGTAGAATCTATTAATCAAGTCTAAGTGGAACCCCAGACCCAACCCAGCAAGGTGTGGGGCAGACATTACGTGTAGATAGAAGTGATTGGAAGGCACTGGACTCAATCGATAGAAATTATCCGTGGAGAACTGAGATTGGCACAGGGGGCTCTCATCCACCTACCAGCCACCCATTCATTCATCATTCCTTCTTGGCTAACCCTTCCGCACTGGGCAAGCAAGGGGACAATGCAGGAACCCGCTGCTGAGAATCTGCAACACTAAGTCTTCGGACACGTCATCAGGCACTGAGTCTTTGAAGTTATATGCTACCTTGTACTCTTACAATGGTGATGGGCCATGTCAAATTACCCCAGTAAGAGGTGGAAGCGTAAGCTAACTTGTGCGTCCCTACTTGGCTGCAATGAACAACTCACACGGGTTTCATCACATCTTTGATTACATGTCTACGTGTGGCTGGTATCTGCCTCCTCCTCAACCCCACAGCACCTTCAGATGTTCTTAGTGAAGACAATACCTACAGCACTCAGCATGCACAAGGTACATCTGAGCTTACCTTGCCTGTGGGGTAATGGGATAGGTCAGAAAGTCGAGCTCAAGAATGAGCCAGTAGGTAAGGGTTTAAATAGACCCAGTTTCCGTGCTTTGGCTGCTGCAGAAGCAGG
Organism: Elephantulus edwardii; assembly: GCF_000299155.1. Lineage (NCBI taxonomy): Eukaryota > Metazoa > Chordata > Mammalia > Macroscelidea > Macroscelididae > Elephantulus > Elephantulus edwardii. The sequence goes on along the minus strand of NW_006399839.1, from coordinate 2,086,039 downwards.
AGGCCAGGCACACATACTTACCACACTTCAAATGTCAGTCTAGTTTGACCTTCCCAATGTAGACAACTCTTGACTGCCAATGTATGGATTATCTACCTAATGATCCCACCACCTAGTGAACCTCCCCCAGCCATCACTCAATCTGTGCAAATTAATTTCTGTGTTAGCCAAAGAAGAACATAATTAGGAAGGTAAATTTGCAGACTTCAAATTACATAATGCATTGCAAAGTCAAATAGAAATTATTATGGATTAGCACAGATAGGCAAGGGATGAGATCGGCTGAACTCGCTCACTCATGCATTCAGCCGCCCGCTCAGCAAATGTTTATGCACCAGGTGTAGGGGCGGGGCAGAGAGGCTACAGCCCTTCGGAGCTTTCAGCCTGCTGCCCTAACAGCCGGCTGCCTTCTTCTGAGCATCAAGCGGACAAAGGGAAAAAGCTTGGACTAGTAAGACTCCATGAGAGACAATCAAAGGAATGAGAGCCAGAACCTGTCGAGGCAGCAGGAGGTCAGGTAGCGGAGCTGGGACCTCAGAACCAGGCAGGTGTCAGTGAGTCCCAGTCCTTCTAGTCTGCTGGATTTCAGTCCCCCTGGACCAATGGGCTCCAGCCAGTTAGGGAGGATGCAGGAACTCCCTCCTCCTTTGTATTCATCCACTGCCATGTTTCTGGCTTAGCTAAGGACTCCACTCTCCTGAATCTCTATTCCTACAGAACCTCAACTCTCACGAGGCAATCGCTGCCTCTGTCATCACAAAGGCTCTCCCTCTCTGCATCTTTTTGTGTCTTCTCCTCTCCTTCTAAACCACCAGGCATTGGATTTAGGATTCTAATCCAGTGACTATCCCATGGACTGCCAAAAGAACAAACTTCAACCAGGGCATCTTCTCAAAGCAAGGACGGTGAAACTTTGCCTCATGTATGAGCACGTTGTCAGGAAAGGCTAGCACCCTTAGAAAAAGACATCATGCTGGAAGAGGTCAGAGAGAGACGAAGACCGTCAATGAGATGGACTGACACAATGACCGTGACAATGAACTTGAGCATGGCGGAGATTGTGACGATGGTGCCGGATAGAGCAAGGTTTACATCTGTTGTTTATAGGGTCTCTATGAGTGTTAGTTGACTTGACAACATCTAACAACAATAATCTAGCATGAAGGAGCCCTGATGAAGTAGTGGGTTGCATGGTGTTCTACTAACCACAAGGTCAGTGGTTCCAGTCCACCAGCCACTCCATCGGAGGAAGACGATGCAATCTGCTCCGGTAAAGGCTGACAACCACAGAAATCCAGTGGAGGGTCCCCATCAGTCAGAATCCTCTTGCAGGCAGTGGGTTTGGTCTAACCCAGCATGAACTCATTTCAACAAATTTCACTTCCAAAGACCCTCTTTGCAGATAAGGTTACATTTTGAGGTCTCAAGTGGACATACACCTTGGGGAAACACTACCCAACTCACAAGAGGGGTCCTGATGGAATAGAGAGGAAGAGAGAGTAGAGAAGCGGGTCTTCAAGGGTGAACGTGAATGAAACCGGACAATGTAGCCAGATGGTGGACATTTCTAAGAAACTACCATGAGGATGAAAGCCAAACAATAAGGAAACACCAGAGCCAGCAGGCTCTCATTGATTCCGGGGGCTTTCGGTCACATATGAGGCATTTGCTGTGCAGTATTTGTTTGTATTTCCTCACATGGTTAATTATTGCAGCCAGTGTCTGATAAGGCAGCGGCCCAGCGAGCCAGGGTTATCTGCACTTTTACAGCCCTGTCAGGCAGTCATGAAGCAGATAAGCTGCTAGGTGGCCACTGCCTGGCCAGTAATTAAAGCCCTGCTGAGAAATATGAGCGAGAAGTGGGACCTGTCCATGGCAGGAAGAGACCAAAGGCTGATGGGAAGAGGCATGGTAATCAGACGTGGTCCAGTGGCTCCCAGGGGCCTGGAGCTTGGTCTCTTCCCCGTGGATTTGAGAAGCTGATATGATTGACACCCAAATGGGAGGCTTTTGAGCTAGGTGGTGTTTAATCCATATTTCCTCAAAATGTAATTTCCAAAGTGCCAGATGATTAACCCACTATTCTCAAAACCCAAGCCAAACATAGTACCATCAAGTCTGTTCCAACTCATGGCACCCTTGAGGGGGTTTCCGAGGCTGTGAATCTGTATAAGACAAGACTGTTCATCAATCTTCCAGCAAACAACTGGATTCAAACCACTGACCTTCTAGTTAGCAGCCCAACACATTACACACCAGGCCACGAGACTGTCTTCTGTTGGAGGAAACAGTTGACTCCTTTTAAAGCCTAAATCTATTGGTTACTAAGTTCTGTGTTAAGTACTTGCCATGTTTTCACTTGGATGGGTAGCTGTGATCACGTCAACTTCAAGCTCCTGTTGACCTTCTGTGTACCAAAAGAAACCTTGACCTAGTCGTGTGTCATTCTCACAATTGGGGCATATTTGACCCCCATCTTTCCAGTTATTGTGTCAGTTCATCTCATGGAGGGTCCCCTTTGCTCAATCTTCCACATAACATAATGCCCCTCCTCCCCTAGTAAATCATCATTTCTGGTGATATATTCAGGGCAGGCCAGTCAGGCAGCATTCTGGTGTGATTCACAATATTTTTGTGGCTCATTCCCCGAAGTAAGTGGTCTGACTTTCCTTCTTTGTCTGTTTTAGTCCAGAAGCTCTGCTGAAAACTGTCCACCATGGGTAACCCTGTTAGTATTTGAAATATCAATGTCATAGCTGCCAGTATCATAGCAACAGGCAAGCCACCACAGTGTGACACAAGGACAACACAGTGGCAAATGTTTTAGCCCAGAGGGCTGCAAATTATAGCCCTGGGCCGAGGTCAGCCCTCCACTTGTTGCAATATAAGCCACAAGCTTAAGAGTGAGTTTTTATACTTTTAAATGACTAGGAAGAGAGAAGAATAAGATTACAATGCATAAAAATGATATAAAATTCAAATTCCAATGGCTAGGAAATTTTATATCTTTGCTGAGATGTGTTTTATCTGGAAGAACACTCTTCCACTTTGTATATCACTCTTTGTCAACGTGCTGTATGAAGTAACCTGGGTTTGCTGTGATGCTGAACCTTGTGCCATTGGGGTATCAAATACCAGAATGGTTTCCCAGTGTAGACAGTGTTTGGTGAAGCTCCCAGTTGTAAAACAGGTTTGGAAGCAGGAAAGGCATCCATATCCTAAACCACATGCCTCTGGAAACTCTATGAACTTGGTGAAACAACGATAGTTATGGAAAGGCATTAGGTCTTTTGTTCATAGAATCATTATGAGTCATGCTCAACTCAACGGCAATCAATAACAACAATTGCTTGTGATTTATATCCTCTGAAAACCCACTGAAGGATCAAGTATGAGTTGGTTCCAACTGACCAGCCACAACACTCCTGTTTATAGTGTAAAGTTCAGTCCTTTTTAGTGTATATGTAAAAGGTTAATTGGTTGATTGCTTGTTATCAAGTAGGAACTACTCTTAGCTAACCCTAATATATTGTTATGTTCCTTCTTGTAATTGTTATGCATAGCTGACCCTCCAGTGGGTTTTCAGAGGCCGTAAATCACACACAGAAGGAGATTGCTCATCATATCCTGTGAAGCCATTGGCTTGTGGATTTGAACACTTACCTTAGGGTGGGCAATGCAACTCCTTAACCACTAGCCCACCAGAGTTCCCAATAATATACATGTTATCATTGTTAAGTACCGTTGAGTCAAGCATAACTCATGGGGACCTTATGAACCAAAGACCTGAATCCTGTTCTATAACTCTTGTCATTTCTCTAAGTTCATAGAGTTTCGGAGGCATGTTGCTTAGAAAGTGGATGCCACTCCTGCTTCCAAGCCTGTCTTAATTTGGGAGCTCCACCAAACACTGTCCACCATAAGTGACCATTAATGGCATTTAACCCAGTAGTGGCACAGCGTTCAGTAGCACGGAAACCCAAGTTACCTCAGCAGAGCAAACTGACAGACCAGGGCTGTACCACTGAGAAGAATATATATTCTATACACAATTAAAACCAACCAACTTTTCAATATCCAGGCCCATGCCTCAGGTCCCGATTAGGCCTTAAATAAGAGGCTTCCAGCCAACAATTTGTTGTTAGCTAAATCCTGCAAATCCAGTCAGCTCACATACATTGCGAGTGAAATAATAACAACCAAGCAGTCCACACCTGACCTTCAACCACTGTGAAATAACTGTTTCATAATATACAACCTGTTGTTATTGTTGTTAGGTGCCGTCGAGTCGTAGACGACTCAGCGATCCTGTGAACGAAAGACCTGAGCATTGTTCTTAGAGTTTCCAGAGGCAAGCCATTTTGGGAGTGGATATCACTCCTGCTTTCAAGCATCTTTTAATCAGGAAGTTCCACTAAACACTGTCCACCATGGGTAACCATTATCGCATTTGGCACATCAGTGTCACAGTGTTTAGCATCACAGCAACCACAAGTTACCTCTGTACAGCAATGGACAGACCAGTGCTATACCACTTAGAAGAACTTTTGACGAAAACAATTTAAACCAGGCCTGAGGGCTGCAGGTTAAGATCACCCACCTTTGGCTTGGTAGCATAACTTTCTGTCCACTAGGCCAACAGAGCTCTCTCTATGACATACAAACTAAACCATCAAAACCTATGCTCTCTGCATGTCTGAACAGTTGTGTCTGAGAGAGCTAGCTTCTAAGAGACCTGGACCCAGTGACAGACACTCACCCACCACAGATAGCAAAGGGACTCAGAGCACAGAGGGATGGAAACCACTAGAGCTAGCTGGAAGCTTATGACAGGTATTTCCCACTCAGATTCTTCAGCTGGATTTGCTCTTTTGCAGACGTAAAGCCCACCAGGTTTTCATCTTAGCTGACATAAAATTAAAACTAAAAAACTTGTGTCTTAGAGACGGGAGGTACACAACACGTTGATCACAGCCACCACTTACTTTGCTTGGCTTAAGACAAAGTACTCCTTGACCATAACCCACTGGACCCAACTCAGGACATTCGGAATCACGGTACTGGCTACATACAGTTTCTTTTTCCTCCTATACATAAAGGAGTGGGGGTTGGGGACAGCCCTCCTCAGGAATCAAAGTAAGTAATGCTTTGATGTAGTATTTTTTAAAAGAAAATGCAAAAAGTACACACCAAAATGTGCTAAACAACATTGGAACCCAAAGCCGAGGAGGAAACCCGTTCATATTGATACTCCTTTAATTTGAAATTTTAATATTTTGTTCATCCATGGATTTTTACACTTATTTTTAGAAAAATAGTGCCTTGAAATATTATTTGTCTTGATTACTGAGGGTTTTGTTTGCTCTGGTGCCATTCCAGAGTTTCCAGCCCAGGAAAGTGGCTCACTGTCCTGGCTTGTGTCTCCGCGCCTCGGGCTGGAGGAAGTGGCATTTAAGGTGGAGAGAGTACACAGCGCAGACTGGGAGCTTTGATCGCACTCCTAGGAGCTACGCAGCATTGGGGACGGGGAACTTTTCTTTCATGTCGTAAAAGTATTTTCATTTTACAGATATTCTCCTGAAAAATATCTTTTTTTCTTGAGCCTAAGAATGAAATGCTTTTTCTCTCTGTTCCTCTGTCTTTCCATGTCTCCACATATATATGTTTATATATATATTGTTAGGAACCATCCAGTCAGAACCAACCCATAGCTGACCCTCCGGTGGGTTTTCACAGGCAATTAACTGCACAGGAGCTGATTGCCCATCTGTCTCCTGCATGGCAGCTGGTGGATTCAAACTGTGTACCTTTGTGTTGACAGCACAATTCCTTACCATATGTCAGAGCTCCCATATCAGCTCTGAGTCAGTTCTGACTCAATGATGTATAACAACAACACGTGTGTAAACTCACTATCAGTTCCAACAAGTTACTTCCAACTACTCCCAACGCTCCCCCGGATTTCCAAGGCTGTACGTCTGAAAAGGACTCTGACTCAATGGCACCTAACAACATCTCAATAGGAGTCGACTGCCTGTTCTTTCCCAGGAGCAGCTGATGGATTTGAACCACCACGTGCCTTTCACGTAGCAGTGTGACTCACTAAGTATTATGTCCTAGGAATAGAGATACTCATATAGCTGTCCCCCAGTCACTGCCACTGTGTTTGACCCACAGTGACCCTCCACCATGAGTCCATGGCTATAAACTGCAATGGAAGAGACTGCCCACCTTCTTCCCTCAGAGTCGCTGATGGGTGGGGACCAACTGCCACAGACTTGCAGCCTTTGTGCCAGCAGCATGACTCCACGGGCTGTGCCACCAGAGCCCCCTACATCATCTGTAATCATACGTACACTGTACCACCAACCAAGAGCATGTGATTCAAACCTACCAGCTACTCTGTGGGAGTAGAATGGGCAGGCTCCTCTCATGCAATTTACAGCCTCTGAAAGCCGACAGGAAGGCGAGCTGTGTGTAAGTAGGTTCTACCCCAGTGACAAATGGGAATAGCGTGTGTATATCTGTGTGTGTGTATGTGGGTGTGTGTGTGTGTGTGTGTGTGTGTGTGTGTGTGTGTGTGTGTAAATTCCCTCAGACTCATGACTATAGCTAACTAGTTAGCTGTCTAGATATCTATCTCTGTATATCTGATTTAACTCATTGTCATTGAGTCAGTTAACTCATAGCTGACCTTCTAGCAGGTTTTTAGAGGTGGTAAAACACACGGGAGGAGATTGCCCATCTTTCTGCAGAAGAGACAGACAGATATGGGGGAGGGATAGATAGATAGATAATAGATAGATAGATGATAATAGAGAGATAGATAGAAGATGATAGATTAGATAGATAGATGATAATAGAGATAGATAGATAGATAGATAGATAGATAGATAGATAGATAGATAGATAGATAGATAGAGAAGCTCTGGTGGTTAAGGTGTTTGACTGCTAACCAGAAGATCAGTGGTTTGGCACACTAGCAACAGCTCAAGGGAGAGAGGTGAGAAAGTCTTGTTCCATAAAGATTTTGGCCTTCAAAAGCCTGTGGAGTAATTCTGCTCTGTCCTATAGGGTTGCTCTGAGTGGAAATCCGCTCACCGATAGCCTTGCATACCATTAAAGGTAAAGAGAAAACAAAATTGGCCCCAAATCCCATCACCTGGGGAGCTGTAGTAGTGTTCACATTTTCAGTGTCTGCTTCTAGATTGTTCTGTATGCCTGGAAACCCAGATGGACACACATTCAATTCCTATAAAGGAGCTTATGTTGCGCACGCTGCCCTGTGACCTGCCTTCTAACTCTGCAGCATACCTGAGCATCTTTCCTTCCCAGGAGATACACACCTAGATCACCTTTTTTTAAAAAAAAACATTAATAGGATTCATTATTCTGTAGAATTTCCATAAAAATGTTCAAAAAGTTCTCATCTACCTCTACTCTCTTCCTGCATAATTTCTCTTATTATTAACATTTTTGCATTCACATGATTAATGTCTTGCTACTGATCAGCTAATATTGATATTTGCAGTATGGGTTGCACTGCTAACCCAAAGATCAGGGATTCAGATCCACCCATTGCTCCATGAGCTTCTCCTCCTGCCAACATTTCTAGCCTCAAAAACTTGATGGAGTTTTTGCTGAGTTAGAATTGACTGAGTGGCAGTGGATTTGCTTTTTTTATGTAAAGGTCATAGTTCACAATAAGATTCAGTACGATCCCATGTTGTTGTTGTGGTGGTGGTGCTTATATACCATTAAGTCACCTGCAACTCATAGTGACCCTCTGTACAACAGTTCTGAACCTTGCTCTATCCTGAGCCAACCTTACTGTCTCTGACATACCTACCCCCATTACCCCAGTCATTGAGTCAATCCATCTCATTGAGAGTCTTCCCCTCCACCTTCCCAAGCATGATGTCTCTCTCCAAGAACTGGTCCCTCCGTACAACATGCCTAAAGTATGTCAGACAAAGCCTCCAAGGAGCAGCCTTGTTTCACCATCTGCAGAACAGACCTGTTTGTTCTCTTAGCACTCCATGATATATTCAGTACTCTTCTCCATAGCTCAAAGGCATCAGTTCTCTTCCTGTCATCCCTAGTCATTGTCCAGCTTTCTGATGTATAGGTGTTGATAAATGCAAAGGCCGTATGTCCACCATAACAGTGTCGTACAAGACAATTTCACTGCCCTGAAAATGCCCTGTTCATTACCAGCTTGTGCCTCTGCCATATATCAGTCTTTTGAAATGGTTGTATAATATTCCATCCAAAGGACACACAATTGTTTATACTATTAACTGTCTATGCAGGATTATCTGAGGTTTTCCAGCATTGTTGTGGGTTTCACTGTGCTTTCCCAATTACATAGTGAAGTTCTAGTTCCTGCACTTGCAGGCTTGATTAGGCTTGGAAATAGCATTTTTGTTTAATTAATTTAATGAGACCATGCCAGAGCAGGGTGGATCCTACACCTAATCCCTTCTAAATTATATGAAGACGGGCAGAGACAAGCATAAAAAGTCACACACAGATGATCCACAAACCTAAGAATACAAAAGGTCACCATCAGACACTAGAACTAAGAGAGAGACCCCCAGAAGGAATAAGCACAGTCGAGACCTCCTGATTCAGGCTTGTAGCTTCCAAAATTGTGAGAAAATAAAATTCAGCTCTCCCAAAGCCACCTACCTGAGGTCTTTTTTTGGCTATAGCAGCATCAGGCAACTAAGCTAAATATGAAAGATTTTTTAAAAGAAAAATCAATCAGTTCAAATAAGCCCCAAACAACAGATTTTGTTTCTATCTTTTTCCAGTCTATGTGCTGGTCACATAAATTTTTTACATGAGCGATATCATAGGGCATGTTCAGTTTTATATTCTGCTTTTAAACTTAATGTGTCATAAACCTTTCCCCATGGGATCGTGTAGTTTTCATCCAGTTTTCTTTTATTCCAAGGGTCAGCAAACTTCAGTTTTCCTAAAAAACAAAAACAAAACAAAACACACACAAACCCCCCCCACCCAAACAATCATTTAAGAGTATAAAAATCATTAATAGCTCACTGATAATAGAGAAAAATAGCCCAGGCTGAATTTGGACCCTAGACAATAATTTGTATATTTGTCAGCCTAGAGGCTCATGAGCCTTCTCTTCTCTCATTCTATAGGGAGTCCTTGTGGCATAGCCTATTACATGTTGCACTGCTAACCAAAAGGTTGAGAGTTTGAATCTACTAGCTGCTCCACAAAAAAAAATTAAATTAAAAAAAATAAAAATAAGGTAATTACTCATCTACTGTAAAGATAAGCCTCAGAAACTCAGTGAAGGCTCCCTGTGAATTGGAATTACCTCAATGGTAGCAGGTTGCCTTTTGGGTATGGTGGGATTTTTTTAATCTTATGGGCAAATACTACGATGTCTTTCTTCTGTGGAGGGGTCTGTGGGTTCAAACTAGTGACCTTTTTGATTAGCAGCTGGCTACTTAACGTTTGTGCTCCAAAGCAAAGACAAACCCACTATTGTCAAGTCTCTATCAAGACTCAGTAGGCTGTAAATCTTTATGGGAGGAGACCGCCCATCTTTCTCCCATAGAGAACTTCGTGGATTTGAACCACTGAGCTTTTGATTAACAGACTAACAAGCTGTGCCACCTGGAAAGATGACTGGATTAGTAATCCCCCCCCCCCCGTTTATAACTGTACATGACTACATGTTTTCCTCAGAGAGACGATTGGTAAATGTGACTCTTGTGCTGATCTGGTTTTGCAGGGTTTCCAAAGGCTCTTGCAACCTCTGAGCTCACAGTCAAGACCTTGAAGTTGAGAGGCTTTTCTGTTAGTATATGAGTGCTTAAACACTGCACCACCGGGGCACCTTTAACACATTCCAGCAGCAACAACAAAAAACCAAAGCCCAAACGTACTGCAGTCAAGTCTTTCCCAACTGCTAGCAACCTTGCAGGGCAAATTAGAACTGCCTGATAAGGTTTCCAGTACTACGATCTTGGTAAACCGTGGTCTCTGCCTCTGCTTCATATATATGCGAACACTGGACAATGAATCAGGAAGACCGAAGGAGAACTGTGGACAAGTGCTGGATAGTCCATGGCCTTCCAAGAGACTAAACAAGTCTTTCTTGAAGGATGTGCAATGGTGGTGCTTTCTTGGAGGCGAGGATGATGAGACTTCATCTCACATACTTTGGGCATGTTGTCAGGAGGGGCTAATCCTCAGAAAAAGAAGTCATGCTTGGAAAAGTGGAGGGTCAAGGAAAGAAAGGAAACCTCCAAGGAGGTGGGTTGATACAGTGACTACAACAGTGAACTTGAGATGTAGAGAACGTAAGGATGGTGCCGGATAGGGCAGGTCCACATCTGTTATTGATCGGGTCCCTACGAGTCACAGTGAACTTGAAGGCACCTAACAGCAACAACCTCTATAGTAGCACAATTTCTCGCTTTTCTCTCCAGAAGAAGACAGCGAGTTTGAACCACCAACCTTTCTTTCAGTTGGCAGCTGAGCTAACTTCTGTGCTAGTAGATTTCCTTTCGCATAGCAGACACATTAAAATGATGATAAGGCCATATAAGGTGGGTCTCAGGTAGAGAGAGAGCAAATGTGAGGTTAGGGTCGAACCTCATGAGAGATCCTTTCTAGCATCTCTGGTGATGTAGTGTGGAGTGCTGGTAACCAAAAGGCTGGCTGTTCAGGTGCACCAGTGGAAGAAAGAAGAGTCAATCTCTCCCTACGAAGATTCACCGCCTCTCAAACCCATTGAGTAGGAATGCACTGGATGGCAGTGAGTTATTTTACACAACATCCAGATGTTAAGCTCATTCATCCACTGAAGCCAGACAGGAAAATGACTGAGAAAGAAGCCACTGGACAGAATGGTTGTGGTGAGGACTCACCTTGGGGATAGAAAACACATCCCCCCTCTTTATTTTTCAATCATTAAAAAAAATTGTTTTTTTTACTTTTTCCTACAGTGGAAAATATATACATCAAAACATAGCCCCTGTGACAATTTCTGCATGTATAATTCAGTGACACTGGTGGCATCTTCATCATCCTTTGCCAAATGACTCTTTTCTCCATAAACTCTGTCCCCTTAAAGCTCATTCCTGCCCGGAGATATCTACACTCTGATTTTTTAAAAAAATTCATGTTTACAGCCCGGTGAAGCATATTTGCAAGGCTAAACTTGGTCCCCAAGAGTCCCAGCTGATGGCCCGTGGGAAACACAGTAGTCTCACATGTCTCTCCATTAGATTTCAACATTGCATCTCTCTCTCCCCATTCTCCAGCCTTCCTCTCTCCCCCTCTGCCCTGCTCTGTGCAGACTCACTGCTCCTCTTGAATCCAGCGTGGAAAGGGGAAGGCTTTCTGTCCCTCTCAGCTCTGGAGGAAGGTCCTTGTCTCTGGCATCTGGAGCTCTGGCATTTCCTGGCCATCTGTACACACCTTGGTCTTCCCCTCTCTTGAGCAGCTTCCCAGCACAGGAACCTGGGTCCAAAGGATGCACATCACTCCTGGATCTTCTCTTGGTGCCTTTATCATCGCTCACTTTCCTCTCCTTTTTCTGTTGAACAACCCAAGGTGATGCAGGCTACACCCCGGGGGAAACTGCCCTTGTGCCAAATGGTGCTGTGATCTCTTTAATGGTGTTGCATCGAAGACACTCTAATCTCCTTACAACTGATCCTATATAAGGGATGATTACATCATTACATAACTGCCTTCTCATCCAGCTTCATTAACGACATAGAAGTTAGGATCTACAACACACAGAATAATTGTGTAATACTGAAAATCCTGCCCTAGCCAAGTAGACACGTATTTTGAGGGGGAGACAGTTCCAGTCCATGACTCCTTCTTCAGTGTATTAGCTTTGCTGCAGTAACAAACAGGCCCTCCTTTGATGGTTTCCAACAGCAAGTGTTTGTTCCACACTTACCACATTTCTGCATCTCTCTTGTCACCATCTCTCATGGACACAGGCTGAAGGAGTGGCCCCTGTTTGGCACAGACTGCCTTGATGGCAGATGGGGAACAGCAGGTGACAGAGCTCAACTGTGCAATCGCTCTTAAAGTTTTTCATTGGACTTGGCATTGCTTATATTTGCTCGGGTACCATTGGTCAAAACGAGTCCCGTGTCCATGCCTGACAGGATGGGGCGGACACACCACCTTCCAGGAGGCATGCCAATTCAGATGGCAGTGAGCGGGGAGGTATGACACGGAATGGAATAATAATACCATCTACCACAATTACCTAAAAATATGCTTGGCTGCAGCTAACAGAAGAATACCTGACAAACAGTGACTTAAAGAAATAGGATCTCTCCTCTCCTGTCCTCTCCTCTCCTCTCCTCTCCTCTCCTCTGCTCTCCTCTCCCCCTTCCCCTTCCCTCCCCCTCCCCTCCCCTCTCCCCTCTCTCCTCTTCTCTCTGTCTCTGTCTCTGTCTCTGTCTCTCTTCTTCCTCTCTCCCTCCATCCTTCCTTAAAATGAACCCTCAGATGCTCCCTAAGTTGGTCCAAAGATAGAACAATGTCAGGGCTAGTCCTTCTGTTTGATCAGGAGGGAGTTGTGCCTGGAGAAGGACATTGTGCTCAGAACTGTGGAACCTCAGCAGAAAAGCTGACTTGCAACAGGATAGATTGGCAGTGACTGAAGCAAGGGACCCAAGGGGAGCAATGATGATGACCAGGTGTGGGGCATTGCTGGGTGGCGATGGTCCATTTGGTGCTCATTCTGGCCATGAAGGCAGAGCTTCATTCGGCATTTCATTCTGGTTCGCAGTCAGCTCAACTGGATAAGTCAGCCCAGTGGCTGGAACAGTGGTCTCAAATGTGGCAGTGACCATGAGGATGGCATTGGGCCAGGCAGCATTCTGTTCTGTTGTTTATACAGTCACTGAGTCACAGTTAGCTCTACTGGATGAACTGACACAGTGGTACAAACAGTGGGCACAGACAGCGCAGTCATGGGCAGGGTGGCACGGGACTGTGTTTCGCTTGTAACTGATGTTTCTGATTGGGTCACTGGATTCCATACCACACAAGGGCATCTAACAGCAACAGCAAAGTTAACTGCATGAGTGACTCCTCGTGGTTTAAGAGTGCTGAGTGAGTGAGGATCATCTTGGGCCAATTGGAAGTGTCAGGCATATTGAGATGGGAGGGGCCAGATACTAGAACAGAGGCTCTCCAAATGCTCTTGACCTTCGACACACTTGGGCAAGGCCATGGCCCCTTCAACCTTCTACAACAACTCCCACTCTTGGGAAGCAGGCGTTCCACTACCTTTGCAATCACGCGGGAATCCTGCAAGACTGCCTCCGGGTTGCGGGTAAACCCTAGTAACACACTAATTTTAGTTCTGACTAGGCGAGTTGTAGGAACTCACTTAGTAGGTTCCTAGAAAGTGGCTCTGAGTCATGCAGCCAGTTGGAAATCAGCGGCTGCGTGTGTCAGTTGCTCAGAGGAACCAGGGGAGAGTGAGCATTTCAGGATCCGCTGGTGGAAGTTCAGAAGGGAGTTGAAGACTCTACCCCAGTGGGCTGCAGGCCACATGCCAAGACCTTCTGCCCATGAGCAGTTGGTTCCCAGGCTACAGGCTCTAGGGCTCTGGGGTCTGGGCTCCAGCACTATAGCCAGGGTCCACAGTACAGCTAGGATTGTCCATCGAATGAATAAACAGTACCTCCCACTCTGAGACACTTGACTTGTATTCAGTGGTAATGACATTTGGAGGATTAAAATATAAATTCCTTTAAGGGAATATAATGACCCACAGTGGCTTTTTGTTAACCTGCCTGTTCGCAGACAGGTCCACACAGAGGCTGGTAGGACTTTGGGAGGTTTATAAAGATGCGTCGGCGCTAGATGATGGGATGGTTGGGAGCTAGAGCTGTAGAGGAGGGAAGGGCTCAATTTGAAGCTTCCCTTAGGCGAGGCCCTGGGTGGTGCACATGCGTAATACCCTTGGCTGTTAACTGAAAGCTTGGAGGTTAGATTCCACCCAAAGTGCCTCAGAAGAGAAGTCTGGTAATCTGAGAATTACCACTGGAAACTCTATGGAGCACAGTTCTACTTTGACTGTGGTCAAGTCGCCAGGAGTCAGTTGGCAGGTGGTACGGAAGCCACTGAGGGACACGTTCAACCCTTTCCTTCCTGGATGCTTCTTTCGTGTCCCTTGGCTTCCACTGGGTTCCACTCACTTCCTCATTACAAAGAGTTTGATTCCCACAAGTGCAGCATGTGTGGTGCAAGTTCACTGTTAGAAGTTTTTAATGTCTGTGGTTTTTCTTCATTTGCATGAACCAAGAGCACTATGCTTGATATATAGAGAAACAACAGAACCCTTTTTTTAATGCTTCCTCTCTGAGAGTATTAACTGAGAGGATTGTGCAGCCAACTTAAAAGTCCAGCGGTTCAAATCTGCCAGCCTCTTCAGAGAAGAGATTGGTGGTCTCCTCACATGCAGTTTACAGACGCTGAAAACCTGCTGGTGGGTCAGCTATGAGTCGGTTCTGACTCAATGACAAGGAGTTGACTTGGTTGTCCCCTCTGATGCGCTCATAACTCTGCTCACCTTCAGTTGTTTCTGTTCAAGTTCAAAGTCCTGAATGAAGAAATCTGATCCTTTTTTTCAATCCAGCTACATCCACTTCTGAAATGGCTTGCCTCCGGAAACCCTATGAACCTGGAGAAAGAATGAAAGTTATGCAAGCATTCAGGTCTTTCGTTCATAGGGTCACTATGAGTCACCTACGACTCGATGGCACTTAACAACTACAATAGCATAGAGAGAACTCAATTGGCCTAGTGGATAGAAAGTGATGCTACCAAGCCAAAGATGGGTGATTCTAATCCACAGCCCTCAGGCCTGTTTTTTATTTTTGGTCAAGCATTCTTCTAGGCTGTATAGCCCTGGTCTTTCCACTTGCTGTACAGAAGTGACTCGTGGTTGCTGTGATGCTGAACACTATGATACTAATGTGTCAAATGTGAGAATGTTTACCCATGGTGGACAGTGTGTGGTGGAGCTCCCCAATTAAAACAAGCTTGGAAGCAGGAGGTGTATCTACTTCTGAATTAGCTTGCCTCTGGAAACCCTATGAACCTGGAGAAAGGATGAAAGTTATACAGGTGTTCAGGTCTTTCGTTGATAGGGTCATTATGAGTCGCCTACGACTCAACAGCACTTAACAACAACACATTGCAAGCCAATGGTCCAACCCAGTCAGTGCCCACCACGGCCCACGATCCAGGTGTCAAATGCTTCCCAGAGCAGGAGCTTGAAGACAAGGTGGTTTCCATTGGAAGAGAAGGCTGGTTGTGATGAGCCCTCAATGAACATAAACACTGTATAGCCACAAATGAGGTTCAACAGCAAGTCAGCCTTACCCTCTTCCTTCACCGGAGCCAACAGTGATGCACTCATACCTGATGAACTTGATGGTGATGGTTAGAATCTTGTGCCAAGTTTGTGTGTTCCCTTATACGAGCTAGGGAAGAAAGGATTATGAACTCTTCCAATGCTAATGGTTGGGTTGGAAATTCTCACTGAGCATTGTTTCTTTCAACCACTGTATTTGCATTAAACCATTTGAATGCTGTTAAATAATTTATACTTTAAAAGAATCCCTAATCCCCCTTTCAAGCAACATAAGGCACAATTAGTTAATGACTAGTAATATCTGAGAAAGAGGCATAATGGGACAGAGTGGGGAAGTGGAAACTGATACACTGCTTGTGGGGCTGCATGCTGGGCCAGCCTTTCTGAAGGATGGTTTGGCAATATGTGTTCAACGCTAAAAATACACAATCCCTTCGGTCCAGCAATTCTCGGAATTTCTCCTAGGGACACGATCAGAGATGCGTGCAAAAATGTTTCCCCAAGCTGGTTCATTGTAGCATCGGTATAATGCTGACAATTAGAAGCAGCCAAAGTGTCCAAGATTCAAGGGTAAATTATGACACATCCATAAGATAGACTCTCTGTAGTTCCTCCTTCCCCCATAAGTTCTGTGGAACTATCTATTAAATGACATGAGGGGAATCAGGTATGTTAGAAAGCAGGCCATAAAAACATCATGAACAAGATACTATTTTTATAGTACTGGAAAAGAGCCAGGCCAGAAAGTTAATTTTGGAAATCTTTGGGTGATGGAATTTAGTAGAGAAATAAGAGTGGGTAAGGGCAAGGGCTTTGAAGTCAGATAGACAGGCCTTCAATGCTCTACTCCACCAGCATTCTTCATGCTCTAAGCCTCAGCTTCTTCATCTGTAAAATGGGGCTATGACAGTCCAAGCAAGCTGGGCAGGACCTCTCAATTCTCACCCATGGCTGTTGAGTCAGTACCAACTCATCACTGACCCTCCATTGAGTTTCCAAGGCTGTAAGTGGTGAAGGAGGGGATTTCCTTTCTTCTGTGAAGCTCTTGGTGGATTCGAACCATAAGAGAGGTGTGTCCTTTGGATTCACAGCACAGCTCCCCAAGGACTAGGCCACTACAGCTCCACATGCGTAGGATATTTCTGACAAAACTAGTGAGTGACGGTATGCATGCTATTATAGGATATTCCTGGTAATTAGTGATTCTGTGTGTGTGTGTGTGTGTGTGTGTGTGTGTGTGTGTGTGTGTGTGTGTGAGTGTGTGTTCTCTAAGTTGTGTTTCCTCCATGTATTCAATTATGTCTACATCAGACACGTGGTGCTCTTGTCACCAAGGGGGAAAGGTCATTAACGTGAAAAAGGAGGAGACACAATAAGTGAGACAGGAACCCTCGAAATACTGTTCACCTTCACAAATGTCAGCAGGACAGAAGGAATGTCAACTGTGTGCTAATTTGCCATCTCTGTCTGCTCTCTCAGTCGTCTGTTTTAAATCATTTGTGGCATTTCTGTTCCTCTTTTTCTTCAGGACTTGTTCCAAGAATAAAAGGGAGGAGGGGAAAAGGAGAAGAAGAAAAGAAAAACCCCAAAGCTTCAAACCATGTGGGTGAGTGCAATTTGCAGAAAAATATTTCCAAAATGTTGTAGCCAATACAGGTCATGTTTTAAACCTCAAATATCTAAGCAAATATCTAAGTTATGCTTGTAAACCACGTGGAGTTCCTCTGTGAGGCAATGCCTTCCTTGTTGGAGAGAGTGGAGCAGGAAGGTTTGGGGGACATTCATTGGCTTTGCAGGCCCAGCACTCACCCTGTGCTCTGGCATTAAAATCTAGATATTCCTTTAGGAAATTCGCCCCCATTCCTTTGGGTCATGTGGTTCAATTGGGGCTGCCTTCAACCTTGGTTTCTTTGGTAGAAATGGCCAGTCATCGCCAATGAGTGTACTCTCTTGTTCTGGTCACTGAGATTGGCTCAAGGATGGTCATGTGACCCAGGATGGCCCAATAAGAGTCGAGCAATCTTTACCCTGGGATTTTGTCTGCAGCTATTGAGAAATAAGTGCTCTCTCCCCATTGAGGGTGCTAATATAGTAGAATGTAGGCCTCAAATGGCCGGAAACTCTTAATACCATTTAGGAAAAGACCTCTGGAGAGTGGAACCAACACAAAGGAAGAAATGCAAAAAAATGGACCAAGTCAGCTTTTTGCTGATGGCCTTTAAGAATGAGGATCTGTGCCTAATGCTAGCAGCAAGAATTCCTTTGTGTTTCATCCAGCTTGAGAAGGTTTGTCCATCGCCACCAAAATATCCCAACTGACAGCAGAGCTTTGTGAAGCTTCCGAAACATTCATTCCACTGTACATTTTAAGAGTCTATAGTGTTTATACTGTTTCAGGTGCTAATGACTCATTCAGTATTTCTTAAGCAGCGACCCTCCTGGACTGGCTTCAGGGAACACCTAAGAGCCCTTTATAATTAGCTCATTAAAGGAACCGGCAAAGTAGTTGTCAACTTGCTTGAAAACATTTGTCTTGAGTGGGCTAACACTTTCCCCTGCTACCTCGAATACACCACTGGGCTTTGCAGAAGGCTTTCTCAGAGCCACTACAAATAGATGCCTGCATTCAACCTCTGGCCCAATTAATAGACGTCTCCTGAAAATATTTAACTCTTCATTTTTTTGAAATCTTTTCACATTAGCAGGAACAGTAACAGAAACAAAACCTTGCACAGCAATTGTGTTTTCTATACATAGCCACTTTGGGCATCATAATGTGCTGTGTGGATGATGCTGAGGCTATTTATATTGCATTTTATCACCTTGTTTCTGATTCTTTGGGGGTGTTTACGAAAACTGCAGATTGCCTCTAAATGTTGGGCTCCTGGGTAGTTCTTTTTTTCCCCCTGTGTCAAAATGTTTTCAAGAATAGTCAACAACCGAAGAGGCCCATTTCAAGTAAGAACAAGTGATTATTGAATTCCCAGTGTGTACAGCACAGGGCCACACTTGGGGAAGATGGAAAGATAAGGGATCGTAACCCAGGCCTCCTAGGGAGGCAGGAAAGTGGTTTAGGGTGGTGTAGTTGGCTCACTCTGACCAAATTAGGCCCAACATGTTGTTATCACGTCAATTCTGAGTCACAGCAGCTGTCCAAGACAGAGTAGAACTCTTCACGTAGGGTTTATGAGGCTGCACTCTTTATAGAAGTGGCATGCCACATCTTTCTCCTGTTGAACAGCTGCTGAGTTCAGACCACTCACCTTAGATTAACTGCTGAGCCAATGAGCTCCTTGGGCCCAGTCCTCCTGGGTTCAGACCTTGGTTTTGTTACACTCTTGCCACAGTCTTTCCAATCACCTACTATGCATCTGAGATCTGGACAAGGAGTAAAGATGACAGGAGAAGAATTGACACATTTTTAGAGAAGAGTGATGGGTATTCCAAGAACTGTCAAAAGAACAAACAGGTGTCTTGGAGAAAGTGCAACCAGACAGCTCTTTGGAGACAAAGATGGCGAAGCTTCATCTCATGTATTTTGGACATGTTGTTAGGAGAGGTTGTTCCTTGGAAAGGGACCTCATGCTTGGAAAGTTGAGGGTCGGAGAAGGAGAGGAAGGCCTTCCACAAGATGGATTGGCACAGTGTCTGTGGCAAATAGACATAAATATACAGAAAATACGTACAGATGAGACAGGACAGAGTTCAGAGTTACTGCCCATCGGGTGACTGTGAGCCATGCTTGACTCAATGACACTTGGACACCTAACGGCAACAGTTAGTAGCTTGTCATTAGGCAAGTTCCTGCATCTCTCTGTGCCTCTGTTTCCACCTCTGTGAAGCAGAGATGATAATACTGTTAAAAGCTGTTGATTCAGACTCATACTGACCCCACACGTGGAGTAGAACAGCCCCTTGGGGTTTCCTTAGCCTGGAGGAATGTGGATTCCCGGATTGATTTTTCCACAGAGCCATGAGGTGGGTTTGAAATTCCAACCTGTAGGTTAGCAGCCAGGCGCTTTACCATTGTACTGCCAGGACTCCTTCTGATAATAATAACTCTCTAATGAGCATGTTTTAATGATTATGTATACGGTTTATAGAACAGGAACTGTTGGTAGGTGTCGTCAAGTCAGCTTCTCCTCATAGGAACCGTACGTTTAACGGAATAAATCCTGCCCCATTTTTAATCTCTTGTGCCCTTAATCTCAGGCCATCTCAATGAGAGTCTCCCTGTTCTCTGTTGACCCCATACTTTTCCAAGGATTTTGTCTTTTCAAGGGACCAGTCTCTCCTGATAACATGCTTAAGGTGTGTCACCATCCTTGGACATGACAAAATCTCACTATTTTTGCCTATAAGGAGCACCTTGGCTGCATAATTCCAAGACAGAATTGTTTCCTGTTCCTTGTCCAGCTTTCACGTGCATATGAAGCACCTGAAAATATCCTGGTTGGGTTCCCACCATGCACTCTGGGCATGCCAGCATTCTACCGCCTGTGAATAGGAACTCCTACTCTGTACATTTCTCCCTTTTCCCAATGAGTAGACAAGATTGGATTCAAATGCACTAAAGCCTTATAGGATTAAATGGTGAAAGTTATACGAGTGTTCAGGTCTTTCGTTCATAGGGTTGCTATGAGTTGCCTATGACTCAATGGCACTTAACAACAACACCAACATAGAGAGAGCTTGGTGGATCTAGTGGATAGAAAATTATGCTACCAAGTCAAAGGTGGGTGGTTTTAATCTGCGACCCTCTGGCCTGGTTTTAATTGGTTTTGGTCAAACATTTGTCTAAGCGGTATAGCACTGGTCTATCATTTTGCTGTACAGAGGTAACTCATGGTTGCTGTGAAGCTGAACACTGTGACACTGATGTGTCAAATGTAATAATGGTTACCCCTGGTGAACAGTGTTTGGTGGAGCTCCCCAATTAAAACAAGCTTAGAAGGAGGAGTGGCATCCACTTCTGATATAGCTTGCCTCCGGAAACTCTATGAACTTGGAGAAACGATGAAAGTGTTTCAAATGTTCAGATCTTTCATTCAGAGGGTTGTTATGAGTCGTCTATGACTCGATGGCACTTAACAACAACAACAACATTTCATTTTGCATATACCACCATCCATCTGCTGGTCTTTTGTACTGTGGGGGCTTGTGTATTGCTATAATAACAGAAGCTATGCTACCAGTATTTTAAATTCGACCTGGGTTACTCTTGGTGGATGGGTTTTTAGCGGAACATCTAGACTAAGACGAACTAGGAAGGAAGAACTGGTGATATACTTCTGAGTATGAGCCAAAAACCTATGGATGACAACAGAGGTAGTACTTAAAGGTGAGACACCTCGGTCTGAAGACCCCCCAAAATGCACAGTGCCCACAACAGTGGACTGGTCAGCATCTTGTTCTATTGTCCAAGGAGTCACCTTGACCCGGAGCTGGCTCACCAGAAACTAACAGTAACAATTCTGCTTAGTATTGAGACAGTTCAGAAATGTAGGCATCAGAGCCAAGTCTCGTACCTGGAGCTCCTAATCCCGCCTCATCGGGGAAGGAATCGCTTGGTGTCAAAGCAGCAGACTTGAGTTCACAGACTAGCTCCATAGCTTATCATGGGACAACCTTCAACTGGTCACTTCCTCTCTTGGCTTCAGGCAACTGCCTGTGAAAAATGGGATCCGAGTCAGACTCTGAATGAGATGGATCGACACAGCGAATTGAGTAGTGGGCTTGAGCACGGCAGAGATCGTGAGGATGGCACTAGATGGGGTAGAGTGTTTGTATGTTGTTCTTTGGGCCGCTCTGAGTCACAATGGGCTCAACAGCACCTGAGAACAACAATCCGGTTGCTGAGAGAATTGAGAGAAAGTGTGCATACGCGCCACAACATAAGGTGCTCTAGGGCACTCCTCACTAACTCAACGCATGCAGTCAGGTTCCAGCATCTAGAGACGGTGAGCAAGTCTCCTCCACCTCAAGCAGCACCCAGGCGTGAGAGGAAGTCGTAACAGTCAGTGTGTAATGATGCTAGGAGCTGGTAAGCGGGATCCCAGTTATTTCATAGACCTGCCAAAACTCCAGTCTTTTTGTAGCTCCAAACAAAGTGATCTGTTTTGACAGTTCGCTAATGCCTGCGTGAGTGGCTTCTTGCATTTTGCAGTTTTGAATTTTGGGAAAGAAATACAACTCTGGGCATACGTACATCCTGTATATCCATACTCGTTAGTTGTGACTTTTGGGGGTAGATTGACAAATACAGGTAATCTTTTTCTTTGGCTCAGAGAAGAAATTGGAATTAACTGTCCATGAGGAAGTAGACCTGTTTCCTACTAGTCAACAGTCCCCCGGGTTGCCGTTGAATCAGTTCTGAGTCGTGGCCACCCCAGCTGTGTCAGAGGAGGACTGAACACCACAGGGCTTTTAGGGGCCAATTTTTTTTAGAAGCTGCACTTGAACCTCCAACCTTTTGGTTACCAGGGGAGTACATTAACCATTTGCACCACCCGGGAACTCCTAGTAAACACCAGCTAGTGGTTACTGAGTGTGCATTGTGCATATTTTCTATTGAAAAGGAGGAAATGTCTGATGATAGTTTTGGTTTTCATAAACTAGGGGGCTAGGGCTATTCACAGCTCATGGATAGAGATCACCAGCAATAAGTAATTAGCCAGCCTAAAATACAAATTTTTAAAATTTGTATTTTGGTGAAAGTTTACAGAGCATATTGCTTTTCCAGTTAACAGTTTGTGCACGTTTTGTCTTGACGTCAATCGCAACCCCCAGTGCAGCGCTCTACCCTCTTCCTCCCTGTATTTATCTTTTCTCTTCATCCTTTCTGACCCCTTTCTGCCTTCTGAGCTTTATCCCTGGGCATATTCTGCCCCCTTTAATCTTGTATCCTTGATTCTTTTCATGAATGTCTTACTCCCTCGTGTTATATTTCACCTTAGAGCCCCAGCCATCATCGTGTGCTGAAAACTGAGCTGGGGGAGTGAGTTAAATTCAGATTTGAAGGTGTCTGAGGCCTTCCTCCAGTCTATCCGACCGGTCAGCCTGGTCTGTTCTTATGGTTTGTTTTTTTTCCCTTTCGTTTCATCTGCTTGAGGTTCTAACTTTTCCTTCGTCAGCCTTCCTGTCTCCAAGCATGACGTCCCTTCCCAAGGAACGGCCTCTCCTAACAGACGTACTTGAAGTATGGGAAACAAGGCTTGGCCAGCCATGCCTCTGAAGAGCACTCAGTAGGTGCCTAATAAATGCTCACTGGATTTGAAGTGAAGTCTTGCTCCATGGGGCCCACCACAAACTGTTTTGAAATGCGGTGGAGAAGACCTAGGCCACCTGCTTCCTGTCTTCCCAAGTTGGTATTTCCTGTTTCGCCCCACACACCAGCCAGTCTGAGCCCAGCACCAAATGCAGATGGCGTTCCAGCGTGTCGGTACTGCCAAACTTTCTGATTTCAGTTCAGAATGACTGAACTTCCAACCCTGTGTGGAAAGCATTTTTCTCCCCTTGCAGCCATATGATAAATTTTAAAAAGAGAGAAAGAATCTTCATGAACACAAATTCCATTTTCCCCCTAACAGGCTGGATCTGAAATCGGAGTCCGCTGGTCCAGAGCTGCACTGAGGGGGGGGCTGGCACGCACAGCCCAGGAAAGGCTCAAGGGCCACAAAGGGAAGAAAATTGCTTTTAAATGGAAGAAATATTTCCATTTCATTTCAACCCCTAATGTATCGCATAACACCAATATCACTCCTGGTCCAACTGAAATATTTGAATCCAAATAATTCTTAAGTCATTTGGACCTTATTCAAATGGGAATTCATCTCTTTAATCATTCCTCTCTTACTTTTTAAATAAAGACTAATATTGAAAGTTAAGAAGTTATTAGTGGATGATTTTCATTTTCAAATCTCTCTCTCTCTGAAATGTTCTCTCTCACGCTTTCTCCCTCCTCCAGCCATAAAGTCACCATTGCTTTTTCCCTTATTATTATTTCTTCTTCAAGGTCCTGAAGATCCTCACCTTCCATTTTACTTTTTCTTTTTTTTTTAATCTTCCCTTCATTTAAATAGTGTGTCCAGAAAGCAGACTGCATAATGATGAATACCATTAATATTTAGGCTTACTAAGTGTAAGAAAGGAAGCTCTGGTGGTTTAGTGGCAAGAAATAATGCTGCCAAGGTAAAGGTACCCAGTTCAAATCCAGCAGCTACTCCACAGGAGAAATTTGGACACCCATGCAATTAACTGCTTCTCAAAAGCTACCGGAGGTTCAGTTCTGGGTCAGTCCTGACTCAATAGTAGACAACAACAACAATAAGTATAACAAAATGACCTTTTTATTCCAAGGAAAGAGATGTGCTATTTTGTCAGTGTATGGTGTCCAGTGTAGGACAATCTAATGAGGGAAAGCAGCACGTTCTGACCATACTGATATGTAGAAGGGACATCCTATTCCCATATGTCCCAAGAAGGAAGGGGAATTTCCTCCCACTGGTGTGTGCTTCTTCATGTCTGTCTTGGGGGCTTTCCTGAGTTGAAATGCTGACTTGATGTTTCTGTATTAAATGGAGGGAGGCAGGTTGTGCTCATATGTGCCCCTCCTCCTCTTTGCTGTTTTATCTGGGACACTTGTTGCATGGGAGAAGCCGATCTCAGGATCCAGGAATACAAATACATTACTCTTCCACTCCGTCCTATACCCCTGCTCATGGCAGACATGACTAGTCAATCACAGCACTCTCTCCCCAGAGATCCCAGACTTAGAGTCATAGCCCTTTCCAAGCACTGTGCACACAGCCACTTCTAACTGATTGCAGAGCTGCCATGCAAGAGAAACATTATTAAACACGCAGCTAATGATCAAAAGGTTGGTGGTTTAAATCTACCCACCCACTACTTAGGAGATACCTCTATTTAAGATTGTCTCCTTGGTAGATTCATGAGAATCTCAGAAAGAAAGATAATTTTTAAATTAATATAATGATAACTCTATAATGAGATTAGGTAATAAATTGTGTTTTAAAAAAATAATTGTCTCTTTAAAGATTAAAGCCAAGACAGAAAACTATTAAAGTCAAGAAAACCCTGTGAGACAGTTCTACTCTGTCACATGGGGTAGTTATAAGTCAGAATAGACTCAGCATCATCTAACAATAACAGCTAGAAAAAGAAAGATAAACATAGAAAAACATTGTTGTTGCTGTCATTATGTGCTGCTGAGTCAGAACTGACTCAAAACTGACTCTCTGGGTTTTCAGAGTCTGTAATGAGAAGAGATTTCCCATCTATCTGCCAGCAAGCGGCTTGTAGATTTGAACCGAGTGCCCTTTGGTTGGCAGCACAACTCCTTACCATTAGACCACCCGAGTTTCCTTGAAGAATGGTTTTGTTATCTACTGTTGAGTCAGAACCAACCCACAGCTGACCCCTCAGCAGGTTTTCAGAAGCCGCAAATCCCAGCAAAATGGGAGAGTACCTCTTTTTCTTCCACAGAGCAGCTGGTAGATTTGAACCACCAACAGCTAGTAGATTCAAGCAACTGGTGGATTAAAGCAGCTGGTGGATTCATGCCTCGGGTTGACATTGCAGCCTCTTGGCACTAGGCTGAGTGAAATAATTTACTCACAAAGGGACAAATATTTTATAATGTCATGATTACAAACAGTTAAGGAAAAGTTTACACAGAGATAGAATCATTCTTTATTGTTTACCAGGATTGGAGGGAAGGAAGAAGGAAACAAAACTCAACCCACACTCAACTGTTGCTGAGTCTGTCGGGACCTTCCATTGTGCTTCCCAGGTTATAAATTACAACATGTTGTGGAAATGACCCATCTTTCTCCCAAAAAGGACCCTCTGGTGGAGGGTCTCTGCCTTTGGATTAGCAGCACAATTCACTACAGACTACATACACCAGGCCTCTGTAGGGGAGATGTTGTGTTGTTGTGTGCCATCGAGTTGCCTGTGACTCGTAGCAACCCTATGTACAACAGCCCTAAACTCTGCTCTATCCCTTGCCAATCTTATTGTCTCTGACACGCCTATCCCCATTACCCCAGTGACTGAATCAGTCCATCTCATCAAGTGTCTTCCTCTCCTGTGCTGTCTCTCCATCCTCCTAAGCATGACATCCCTCTCCAAGGACTGATTCCACCTTGCAACATGTCCAAACTATGTCAGACAAAGCTTCAGAATCCTTGCCTCCGAGGAGCAGCCTGGCTTCACCCTCTCCAGGATGAACTTGTTTGTTCTCCTAGCAGTCCATGGTATATTCAATACTCTTCTCCAGCACTACAGCTCACAGGCATCAACTCTTCTTCTAGCATCCCTAGTCATTGTCCAGCTTTCTGATACATAGCAAGTAATCGCAAAGACCAGAGGCTGTAACAGGCACACCTTAGTCTCCAGACTGACATCATTGCTCTTCAGTACTTTGGAGAGGTCTCTGACAGCAGACTTTCGAAATGCAATTCAGCTTTTAATTTCCTGTTTGCTGGTACCAAGAGTGTTGATTGTAGAGCCAGGCAAACTGAAGGTGTTAACAATCTCAATCTCTTCACCATCTATCATGATACTGCCAATCGGCCCAGTGGTGAGACTCTTTGTTTTCTTGATGTTGAGCTTTAATCCATATTGAAGGCTGCAGTCTTTGTTCTACTGCAGTAAGGGAGGTAGAAGGTAGTAAAAAGTAGTAAATGGATAGTAGACACAGGCTGGAATGGGTGACGGGAAAGCCAATACACTAAAGAAAAGGAAGAAACAGAGTGGTATAGTAGGATTAATAGAAATCAGAATCACAGGAAGGGAATGGGAAAAGTGATGTAACATCGTGGTTATATTAATTAACACTGAACAGAATGAATTATGATGAGTTGAATAAGAATTTAATGTGACTTGTGAAACTTCACTCAAACAATATTAAATAAAAGGAAATGGGGGGGTGACCCATTGGAATGCCAACAACCATCTTGTTTTCTAGAAACTTCTCCAGTGTAGCAAATCCCAATCAATTGCTGTAGTCATCAAGAGTTCAGGAAACTCTGGTGGCATAGTCCATGGGGAGTTGTGCTGTTAACCCAAAGACGATACCTCTCTCTGATGGTTCAAATCCACCAGCAGCTTTGGAGGAGGATGGGCAAACTCCTCCCATGACATTTATAGCCTCTGAACCCACACTGGAGGGGCAGCGACGAGCCAGTTCCTACTCAAGAGTGAATGAGGGTTGAAAGTTCAGTGTGCCCATTTGCCTACAACTTTGGATGAGAAAAGAGAGAATTAGCTTTGCTTTCAAAGTTCTTTGTTTTGAAAACCCTTCTACAAGTCTTTCAGTGTGTGGAAACAAGCAAACAGAATGGCTCTCCCTTCCTTCAAAACAGAACCTCAGTCCTTGATTTTCTAGCAAAGGACAGATTTGATTTTTATTTACTTGTAATTTTCCACTTGACACCATGGAAGACACCTCTTTCTGGGGGGAAAAAAATTCCACAACTACTGTTTTTCCTCCCTGAATTTGTGGTGTTATTACGGCAGGGGGTGTGTGTGTGTGTTTGGAAGTTTTTTAAAATCCCCTCCTAAATTCAGACTCTGGTGTCACATTATCCACAAAGTTTCAGGGTGAGGTGGGAGTTTTGAAAATGATCTTTTTCATTCTGTCGTTTTAATAATTTTCCCAACCAGAAAATTAAAGACAGACAGACACACACATACACAGAGAGAAAGAGTGTATGATTTTTTTTCTAATACTTTTCTACACTAGAGACTAAAAATGGCAGAGCCTTTCCCAAAACTCCCTTCATCTTCTACCTTAAGCAAATTCAATTCTCTGGGTATTTAGTGTAAGAGGATTTTAGTCATTGGAGACATTTAGAAAAAGATCTCAAGCGAGAATTTTTTCCTCACTTTTTTTTTTAAGGGATATTTACTCTGGAAAATGCTACACTTAGAAAAATTGCACCTTGGATGACAATTGGTCCACTAAATTTTACACTTTTGGGGGGAGGGAGGGTGGGTCGGAGAAAGTCACAGGCTGTACGAAGGGAGTTCTATTCAGCCACTGGCAAAGCATGATTTGGAATTCATTTCCATTCATTCTAATTCAGTCATTTGAAAGACATGTTCTAAGGACCTGATACAGACAGTACAGGGAGCTCTGGTGGCCTAGTGGTAAGAAGCTGCACTGCAATCCCAAAGTCACACAGTTGCGCCTCTGGGATTGCAATGCAGCTTCCTGCCACTAGGCCACTACAGCTCCCTCAAATCTTTCTTCTTAATCTTACTCTGGAAGTTCCACTGAAACCTGTCCACTGCAGGCTATCCTGGTGGGATGTGAGATGCGTGCAGCATAGCTAACGGTATCATAGGAGCACACAGGCCACCCAGGAGGACAACCTGACAGGTGGGTGGTGTATGGTGCCCAAACAATGAAGGATGAAGGAAACAGAAGTGAGGGTGGCCAGACAAGCAGGTCAAGGGAGCCTTTATCTAGGAACCAGGTGGTCTCGTAGAAAGAAGCTTGCAGCAATCCCAAAGACACATAGTTCAAATCCGTCAGCTGCTCTACGGGAGAAGGTTGGGCAGTCTCTTCCCATGTGATTTACTGCCTCTCAAAACCCACTTGACCTCGGGGTTGGAGGGAGGCGGAGAACAATGAGATAAATTATGTACACTGCATTGAAATAGATGAGGGGGAGAACTGTTCAAAAGGGATATATGAATGGGTATTATTATCATGACAGGAGTCCAGAATGAAAGCTGCACAGGGGAGTGGACTTGGCGGGAGGGATTGTAGAACAATGAAAGAATTTTTCTTTTACTTTTCAAAGAGAAGAGTGAACTAGGAGCTGGAGAGTTTGGGCAGGGAGAAAAGTGCAACAATGAATGAATGGAAATCCAAAGTCTCTGTAAATTTTCACTTAAATTAATAATAATAATAATAATAGTAATTTTAAAAAACCTACCTGAGGGTCAGCTATGAGTCAAGTTCCAACTCAACAGTATACAACAATAGTGGAGACGGTTTTGCTGGCCTCAATCCCCTAGTCCTTGCCTGGTGTGACGACAGTTGGGATGCCATCCTTGGCCACGAGCCGGGGTGAGGCTGATGCTTCAGCCCCCCACCCCCAGCTTAGACGTGATGCTCTGAGGAGCTGAGGGACTGGCCCAACCAGGGTCGGAATCCTGTGATGGTAATTGGCCCAGGTGACCCAAGTGGGCCATGAGACAGTGAACAGCCCTGCCTGGAACAAAGCACTCCCCCACCTCAGCGACTTCAGACTCCAGAGTCATTATGTCAATATATTTTTGTACAGATTTTGTAGTTTATGACACATTCTGGCAGCATTTCGATGCAACTCCAATGAGCCAGAATGTAGTACTGTAAACCTAAAACTGAATATCCCTTAAAGCTGTTAGGATCTGGCAGGAGACCGGCTCCCAATTACAAGCACAGTTTCCAGTTTCACTCTTCCCATCCTCCAAGCACTGAAAACAAAATCCATTTTTAATGAGGGAATACCAAACACTTTGCATTCTATTAATGTCCCCTTTGGACTTCCAAGAGCCAATATACATTATGCACACAAGAAATGACCCCCTCCCTCCCCTAAGTAATTCCCAAGGAGCCAAGGCAGCAGCACGCTTTACTTACTGGGCGGCTAACCAAGAGGTCGACAGTTTGAATCCAGCAGCTGCTCTGAGGGGGAAAGATGAAGCCTTTCGACTGTTGTCAAGATTTACAGCCTCAGAAGCCTGAGGAGTCGGAATCAACTTGACAGCAAGTGGGTAATCAGCAACGAGCCCTGGTAGTGCATCTGTTAAGCTCTTGGCTGCTAACTGAAACCCTGATGGTTCAGAAACACCAGCTGCCTGGCAAGAGCAAGATGTAGCTGTCCACTTCCCTAACATTCACTCAGTGCCATCAAGGCAGAGCTGACTCCCAGCTGGCCCTCTAGCGTGTTTTCAGAGGCTGTAAATTACACGGGAGAAGGGTGCCTATGGTCCACTCTCAGATCAGCTGGTGGGTCCACACCACTTCCCTTTGGGTGGCAGCACCACTGAGACAATTTTACCCGGCCCTTATGAGGGTACCGAGAGTCAGGACCAACACAGTGGCACCCAACAACAACAACAATGCACTACTTACCAAGGCCATATGTATTCTGGGTACTTCCTTGCCAGGGCAGATAGAGCAACCAAACATATGCAAATTGAATCCTTCTCTTCTCATCCTGATAGGTTCCTTTCAGGGTGGAGGGCCTCTTGGGATGAATGGAAATCTAGATCAAAAGAGGTCATTTTCCACACCCAAGCTGTATACAGGAGGCATAGTGGTAAGCTGGTTAAACACTGAGTTGCTAACTACAAGGCTGGCAGTTCGAACCCACTAGGCACCCCTCCAGAAAAAGGTGTGGGCAGCCGCCTACCACCATTGGGTCAGCTCTGACTCATAGCAGCCCTGCATCAGGGCCCCAAGGCTGGACATTTTTACCAGAGATTGTCCTTCTTTCTCCCAGGGAAAAGCTGGAGGCTTTGAACCCCTAACCTTGCCATTAGCTGTTTGGCTGTGCCACCAAGGCTCTCCCCTGCAAAGACTATAGCCTCTGGAACCCGACGGGGCTGTTTGCTCTGTCCCAGAGGGTCACTAGGATTTGGAGCCAATTTGATGGCAAAGAGCTGAGTTTGGTTTTTTAAGGCCGTATACATTTAACTGCCTGTCTCCTCATCCTAGCACATTACTACTCTTCCAAGCCATCCATTATCCACTCAGTCACTGGCAACCGTGAACTTGGCCAACGGCAGCGCGGGGAGATGAGATCCAAGTTAGAAGAAGTGGGAGAAAGAGGGAAAGTACAAAGACGAGACAGCCGGTTTCCCAAACCTGTAAGAACATGTTGTATTTACCAGGCCTGGCACGAGGGCCAAGCTCTTCCCGCTGCTTGTCCTCTGCGAGGGATCAGCCTCATGTGGGCTGCAAGCAGGTCAGCGGGCCCCCTCCTTCCCTTCCATCGGGTGATGGGCGTATTGTTTAGAAACGATGAGGGATGAGCTTGGGCTCTGGAGGAAGTTGGCGAGAAAGTTGAGTTCTATAAAAAGCAACGTGCGGTCGGGATACGGTTTCCTATTCTGAGTCAGGGCAGAGAAGCGAGTCAGAGATTCCAGTCCAGAGGGTCAGGACCAGCTCCAGGCCCTCTCGAATCACAACTGAAACATGTTCCCCATGTTCCTCTCTCCTCCCTGTTCCTGCAGCTGGCCAGCAGTGATTACACAAC
Source organism: Elephantulus edwardii (assembly GCF_000299155.1). Taxonomy (NCBI): domain Eukaryota; kingdom Metazoa; phylum Chordata; class Mammalia; order Macroscelidea; family Macroscelididae; genus Elephantulus; species Elephantulus edwardii. The sequence continues at coordinate 2,055,355 of NW_006399839.1, read as the reverse complement.
TCGCAGGGCTTCCATCCTGCAGGGGTGGGGTGGAGGGAGGGCCTGTGTCTTATTAGGTGCTTCTACCTTGTTTCGGGTCCCCCCCCCCAGTGCCACACCACCCCTCCTGATTCAGATTCCAAACCTTGTGGTCCAAGCAGGACTCAAGATGCTTACGTGCAAGCTTTCTCTTAAGGTGTCATCTTTATGTGTCCTTTGTGCCTAACAGTCTTCCTTTCTCACTCGGGAATCCTGGCTTCCTCATCCCTTCTCCAGAGGAAGTGACCGCAAAGTTCACCTCGTGGTTCATCGACGTAGGGTTCTGCTCGCTCAGTGCCCAGCAAGAGTCTCTAAGGTGTTTTCTTTTCTCCCCCACTGGATTGGCACATATTTTCTTTCTCTCTCTCTCTTTTTTAAACGGAGTTCACCAGATGTTTTGGCAGTGTGTAACCCTGGCTTCCCGGCCTTCGGAGGGGGTGAAACCAGAGCCGGTTCACACAGCTCGTTGGCCCCGTCCAACTAAGCGCTTAATGGTTCTGGAGAAGAATGTAAAAATTGACTGATGTAAAGATGGAATCCAGGTGTTGGGGGTGGTGCGGGGGGAGGACTTTCTGTTGTTGGGTTTTGTTTTGGGTTTTTGCGTTGGTTTGCCTTCCGGGCTTTGGAATCTGTCTTTGTTTTCTAGTGCCGCCACAACAGCAATACCGCAACCGAGTGACTTAAAAGAACAAAAATGCCTTTTCTTACAGCGAGCCAGAGGCCGGGCAGGTTCCTTCCACCGCTCTTCCCGCGCTGGTGCTGGGTTTGGGTTTCTGCTTGTTGATGATGCTCGCGTGGTGTTTGGGGTGTGTGTGTGTGTGTGTGTGTGTGTGTGTGCCCTGCTCTGTGGAGTAGATACAACTTAGAAGTTAATCGTTTTAAGTACTTTGGTAAAGGAGCTCCATTGCCATAGGGCTTGAGGAATCAGGCTACTAACTCAAAAGGTTGGCGGTTCAAATCTACCAGCCTCACGAGGGAGAATCACAGGCAGTCTCCTCCCTTAAAGATGTGCAGCCTCAGGCGAGCTCTGGTGGTCTAGTGGCAAGAAGCTGCACTGCAATCCCAGAGGTACATGGTTCAAATCCACCAAATGCTCTGCTGGAGAAGGAGGAACAATCTCCTGTACCAGTCAGATCCGATTTGATGGTACACACACACACACACACACACACACACACACACACACACACAAATAATAAAAATAAAATAAAAATTTAAAAAAGAAAAAAAGGTGTGCAGCCTTGCAAGCCCAGTGGGGCGTCACAGGGTGTCAGAACTGACTCAGGGCCAGTGGATTCGAGCCTCTGCTGTGTTAGAACTTCATTCGTGTAACAGCAAAAGAGAAAGGAAAGGTGAGAGAAACCCCAAAAAGCAGAAAACCAGCCCCGCTGTTTCCAGAAAGGATCACATTCACACAATTTGTACCTGCTTAAGGGACACAATTCAATCCAGAACCTTAGGGAACCCCAAGTTTGTATGGAAGAGTCCCCCCTGACCTTCCCACCCTATCCCCTTTTGTCAGCACTTTCATTCTCTTGGCCATGATTTAGAAACAGTGAAACCTCCCCTCACAACCGCCCCTCTCGGGTGACAGGCAACGTGGCTCGTGGCTCGGCCACATCTGGAGGAAGCCCTTGCCTGCCTGCCATCCTCCTCCAGCCTTCCCATCTCTGAGCTCCCTTCATCAGCTCCCCTCTTGGGCTGCCTGATGCCCTGTTTTCGCTATGAACAAGCCAGGGCCTGCCTCGCCACCTCACCAGGCGCTGCCAGTACCCGCTCATGGCACAGGACGTGCGCTTCCCAGATGGAATGCAACATACATGTAAAGAAATAAGAGCGCTTCCAGAAAAGTTGGCAGTTTGGCCGTGGCCTTGGAATGCTTTAAAGTGTGTGTGTGTGTGTGTGTGTGTGTGTGTGTGTGTGTCCCTCTCAGGAGCTGTTTCTTTTGCAGCCGTGACCTCTTCTGCCAGTCAAAATAAATACGGTGCTAAATACCCCCCTTTCACCGGCTCCCCAAGACCTAGACTGTGCAGTTGGAAGTAAGACTGGCCCTCACTGGGGAAGGTGTCCTTTGAACTGAGTGAAGAGGATGTGTTCCTTCGAGCCAGTAAACAGGAGGGTCATGCATGGCCGAGTCTTCCCCCACCCAGACGCCTTCAGGAAGCAGGAGGGAATCTCCCAAAGGTTCCTCACAGGCACAGAGCAGTGCCTGGCAAGCCCTGGGGCTCGATGCCAGGGCTTTCCAGCCCCTCTGGCTTTAGCAGGGACATTGAAATGGCAACCCAGATTAGAGCTCAGAGAGCACCTCAGGAGAGCCCCTCACTTCCTCGGAGCAAAAAGAGCGGTGCTCCCGAGACACCACCAATGGGCCAGCTAACACAAGGACATTTAACTTGCAACAACCAGGAGACACTGGAGACACTCCATGACCACAGTGGCTTCTTGCCACTTGGATAAGATGCAAAAGGGATTGGCCAGATGTCATGGCAGTAGATTATCTGTTAAGCGATTTCTCCTTGCCAAGCACATCAGGGTCGCCTCCTAAATCGTGTCATTAGATCCTCAAGTAAATGCAGGCTTGTCTCTGAGAGAGGGCGGGTGTGGTTTTCTGCCACTGTGGAAAGCTCACATCTCAGTAAAGAGAGCCGTGTGAATCTTGGGGCTTCTCAGTGTACAGCTCTAGTGGCCTGGTGGGTTACTTGTTTGGCATCTAAGAGGTTGAGGGGTTCTAATCCCCTAGCCAGACCATGGGAGAAAGAGAAATCTCTTCCAGTTAAGATTTATGGTGTTGGAGACCCAATGGAGAGCCGCCAGGAGTTGGAACCGACTCTAGGGAAATGAGTTTGGGTTACCTTTCCAGAGCATATACAAGCTATGTTGATACTCTGCAGCAGCCTGTTAAGTGTGCAGCAGCATTATGAAACAGTTTGCTCTATTGTGATAATGGCCCAAATGTGACAGAGACACAAAGAAAACACATGCTTGCAAAAATGGCATCGTAATCTTTCTTGATGCAAGGTTGCCAGAAACCTTCAGTCTCTCTCTCTCACTCACTCGCTTTCTCTCTCTCTCTCTCTCTCACACACACACACACACACACACACACACACACTCTCTCTCACCACCACCGCAAGATCTACAAAGTGCAATATGGTGGTTGTTGTTATTGTTATTAAGTGTCATGGAGCTGTAGATGACTCAACCCTATGAATGAAAGACCTGAACGTTTGTATAACTTTCATCGTTTCTCCACATTCATGGGATTTCTAGAGGCAAGCAATTTTGAAAGTGGATGTCACTCCTGCTTCCAAGCTTGTTTTACTTGGGGAGATCCACCAAACACTGTCCACCATGGGTAACCATTATAGCACTTGACAAGTCATTGTCACAGTGTTTAGCATCACAGCAACCACGAGTTACCTCTATACAGCAAATGGACAGACCAGTGCTACACCACTTAGAAGAATGAGGCATGCCTCATATGTCCTATATCATATCCTATATTCATGTATCCTACTGTTGCTTTATGATGGAGAAACTAAGAAGTTAAGCCACATGTCCAAGATCATGCAGGTTTGAAATAACACTGTTTTGAAATAAGGAATGGGAATCTGAACCCAGGGCTGACTGCTCTATCAGCGAGGCTGTGTTTGATTCTGTAGGAAAAGCTTGAGGTCCCAGTCCTGCAGAACTGTCACCATCATTCTCAGCAATGCCCAGCAAAGCAAGTTGTTGCATCTCCACCGAGGATGCCACAGGGCACATGCACTTCCTCGGGTTGCTGCAACAAACCGCAGGGCACATGCACTTCCTCGGGTTGCTGCAACAAACCGAGTGGCTTTGAACTAGAGACAGTCATTTATTGCACAGTTCTGGAAACCAGAAGTCTGAAGTCAAGATGTCATCAGGACTTCAGTTTCTCTGGAGCTCCTACGGGAGGGTCCCCACCCCCACCCCGCCCTAGGCTCTTCTAGCTTCGGGTAGTTATGTGACCATATCACTCTCTGTGCCTCTGTTTTCACATTGTCTCCTGCTCTGTGTGTGTCTCCTAAGAGCATTTGTCTCTTCTAAGAGCATTTGCTATAGGATTTGTTTTTGTTGTTGGGTGCTGTCAAGTTGGTTACAGCTCATAGTGACCCTGTGAACAAACACATCAGAACCCTGTCCTGTCCTGCGCCATCCTCATCATCTCTTACATACTTTAGTTCATCGCTGCACTTTTGTGTCAATCCATCTTGTTGGAGGTCTTCCTCTCTTTCGCTGACCCTCCACTTTTCCAAGCATGATGTCCCTTTCCAAAGAATAGCTCCTCCTAACATGCCCAGAGTATGCAAGGCAAAGCATAGGGATATAGGACCTGCCCTTGTGTAATCCAAGATCATCTTATTTCAGAATCCTTTGTTACATCTGCGGAGACTCTTTCTCCAAATGAGAGGTCATTCATAGGTTTCAGGAACTGAGATTTGATATCTTCTATTTTTTTCTTCTTTTTTTTAAACATCCTACACAAGGTCAATAAAAACCATCATGATAAAAAGAAATATGTTTTAAGTTGGCTATTTCTTTCCTTTGACTTGAATTGCAATCAAACCCTATGGAAGCAGCAGTCAAGAAATCAAATAGTGTATTGCACTGGGGGGATCAGCTGTCAAGGGCCTCTGTTGAATGCTAAAGAGCAAAGATGTCAGTTTAATGATTAGTATGTGCCTGACTCAAGTCATAGCCTTTCCAGTTGGTTCATATGCATGTGAAAGTTGGAAAAGAAACAAGGCAGATCAAAGAAGCATTGATGCCTTTTTTTTTTTTTTGTATTCCAAATTTTATTTTATTTTCTGGATATTCTCCTCTTTCCAAAATCACACTGACACCCCCCCCTCCCCCTTTCTTGGTGGTGGTTGTTGGTAATTGAGTAATGAGTTGTATCAAGTCAACTCTAACTAATAGTGACTTTATATGGTGGTGGTGGTGGTGGTGTTATGTACCATCAAGTCAGTTCCAACTTGTCACTGACCCTCCAGCAGGTTTTCAGAGGTATTTATTTGCATGGAAGGAGATTTCCCGTTTCTCCCTAGTGAATTTGAACCTTTGTGTTGGCAGGCCAGCTCCTTACCAATGCTTACCATCAGAGCTCAAACACCTGCCTGGTCCTGTGCACCGTCTTCACAGTCTCTCTACTGTCCTTAAGCCAGGTGTCAGTCACTGTATTAGTACATATCCTTGAGGTTCTGCATCTCCTTCATTGACACTTTGCTTTTTCCGAGTTTGAAGTCCTTTTCCATGAATTGGCACTTTCTGAGAGTATGCCCAAATTCAGTGAGATGAAGTCCTCACCACAGAGGAACATTCCGGCTGCACTTCTTCGCACAGACTGGTTTGTTCTTTTGGCAGTCCAACTCTTCATCAACACTGTGACTCAAAGACATTAATTATTCTCTGGTCTTGTTTATTCCTTGTCCAGCTTTTACATGTATTTTGAATCATTTAGAATGCCATGACTTGGGTCAAGTGTGCTTTAGTCTTTGCAATTTCATCCTTTAGCACTTTAAGGAAACCCTTGAGCACGCTTTTCCTATACCTGATGTCTTTTAATATCTAAATTGCTGCTTCCATGGATATTGATTGTAGATCTAAGTAAAGTAAGTAAGTAAAATGAAATCACTGACAACTTCAGGCTTTTCTCCGTTTATCATGGTGTTACCTATTGACTCGTTGTGACAGTTTTTGTTTTCTTGATGTTAAGGTGCAATCCATGTTGAAGGCTCTAGTCTTTGAGTTTCATTAATAATTGCTTCAGGTCCTTTTCACTTTCCACAAGCAAAGTTTTGCCATCTGTATAATACAGGCTGCTCATGAATCTTCCTCCAATCCTGATGCCACATTCTACTTACGGAATCTGTTGTTGTTAAGTGCTGTCGAGTCATAGGTGACTCATAGCGACCCTGTGAATGAAAGTCCTCAAC
>NW_006399839.1:2025813-2046197 GCF_000299155.1 Elephantulus edwardii | reverse complement strand
CTTTGGTATCAAAGATATGTTTGCTTCATAGAATGAATCTGGGAGGGTTCCATCTTCTTCTATTTTCTGGAATAATTTATGTAGAATTGGTAACAGTTCTTCTTTGAATTGTGGTATTGGTGAAAAATGTTAATGTCTTGTAGACTGGCAAAAGAACAAAATTCCACCAGAGGTAAAAAGACAGTGAGGCCTCGTCTCACATACTTTAGGCATGTTATCAGGAGGACTAGACCCTTGCAAAACACATCATGCATGGAAAAGTGGAGGTCCAGTAAAAAAGAAGACAGATTGACACAGTAGACAGACTGATTACAATAATAGGTACAGTAGGAAGCTCTGATAGCCTAGTGGTAAGAATTTGCGCTGCAATTCTAAAGGCACGTGGTTCGAATCCACCACCTGCTCTGCAGGAGAAGAATGGGCAGTCTCTTCCCATGTGATTAACTGCCTTTGAAAACCCACCAGAGAGTCAGCTATGGGTTGGTTCAAATCGATGGTACACAACAGCAACAACAGTGATTGGAAGGGGGGCACAGGATTGGACATACTTTTATTCTTTTGTTTATAGAGTTACTGTGAGTTGAAGCTGGCTTGGCAGTGCCGAATAACAACCACCACTGTACAAAGATGTATCAGTAATAACATGTAAAGTTATTCCTAATTTTGCAGATATGCAGGATTTACTGTCATTGTGGTGTGCCTTTGAGTCGGAACCAACCCATAGTCAGAGAACTGTCCTTTCAGCAGTTATTAGAAGCACTAGAGGTTTAAATCGCATGGGAGGAGACTGCCCACCCTTCTCCCACTGAGCAGCTGGTGGATTCGAACCGCATGCTTTTGGGATTGCTGCACAGACAAAACATTTTTATTTTAGTTGCCCATGTGCTCTATTAAAAATTATAGCAGCCAACTTCTAATGCGCTCTCACCTAAATCTAACATTTCATAAGCGCAAATTCATCTTCATAAATAAGGGGCAATGGTGCGCCAGTAGTTGAATTATCCACTTCCAGGCAGGATACCTGGATTTGATTCCTGTGAACCAACTGCACAGCCACGACCCACTTGACCCTCAGTGAAGAGTTATGTGTCTCTGTGAGGCTGAGGAGCTCTGAGCTTCCAGTCAAAGATGGATTGACCAGTAAACGAAGATGGTTCGTGAAAACTCTAGGGGTCAGAATGATCAATCCACAACCCATCATCACAGTGGCTCAGAATTGGGAAGCACCAAGTTTCATTGCGCTTAGGATTGGGACAGGTCGATGGCAACACAACAGCTCACCTCAGCGACAGTCCTCACAGATACCCTACGGCAGTGACACTTCTGGCCTTGCTGGACAGGAATGAGAAATGAAACCATGGGCGATCAAGAGCCTCGCCCAAGATCATAGACTCAGGAGCCAGCAGAGGTCGGTTCGGAACTCTGGTGTGTCTGACTGGGAGCTTGACCTCTTCTTCAGCAGGATGCAGAGAGGACTCTCCTTGACGTTTGCAGGCTCATAGAGGAGGGGAGAATTTGGAAAGAGATGAAAATGTGCAGGGATGAGACAGTTTATGTCATAGTTACCCAAGATGGACAAAACCTTCCAGAAAGGCTAAAACCACAAAGGCTGCTTGACTGAGAAGACTGTCAAGGAGTTGCTGGATGTGAAGAGGTTGAGGCCCTCTGCGTTCTTGGTCACCTCTTTCTCCTGGCTGAAAGTGTAGGGACACAGGAAGTAGGGCACAAGTGAAAGACAAATTATCATTTTCATTTGTCTCTGACATTTCAATTCAATAGCATCTGTCGATGTTTATACTCTGATCGTGGAGGAATTATTGCTGTTGTTGTGTGACCCAGGGAATTGGATAGATTATGGAGGACAGAATCAGAGCTGTGTATTCGAGGAGGATTAGTTGGCTGATCCTCTTCAAGTTATCTGGTGACCACATCAGTGCAGTCCAGTTCCATGATGAGCAAGTTCTGGTTTCTCTTAAACCATGGAGCCACCTCCCCTGTCAAATCTTGACATTTTTCTTCCTCCAGTGAATTCCCTGTGCACCTTCCCTAAGGGGATTTTAAGCAGAGTAGTCATATGGTTTAGGAAGCAGGAGTGGCCTCCAATTCCTAGACCACATGCCTCTGGAAACTCTATGAACTTTAATAAATGTCGATAATTGTGGAGGGGCTTCAGGCCTTTTGTTGATAGGGTCGCTATGAGTCGTGCTTGACTCGAAGGCAATCAACAACAGTCATCGTTTAAGAAGCAAGAGTGGCATCCACTTCCTAAACCACATGCCTCTGGGCACTCTATGAACTTGGAGAAACGACGATAGTTATGGAAAGGCTTCAAGTCTGCTGTTCATAGAGTTGCTATGAGTTGTATTTGAGTCGATGGCAATCAACAGCAAACAACAGTCATATGGTTATACTTCAAGTTTTTCATGTTTGCCCTTGGAAGATTCATGTGTTGGTTTCTCGAATCCCTTTTGTATGTCTTGCACTATTCTAGGTAGAGAAGTGGGGGGGGGGGCCTAATGTGGTGGGGCCTACTGTGGTGGGGGACCCCATCTTTTGGGGAAAGGGGAAAAATCAAAAAGCTCCTCAGTGGCGCCTGAGGCCTGTCACACAGGGGCCCTGGGTTTGGCTGAATGCTCTATTGCCAGCCTCTTGAAGTTCTGAGTAAGTACAAGAGACAGTGTTTTTGTTTTGCTTTGTTGGTGGTGATGGTGGTGGTGGGGATTCTCATCCAACTGATTCAAACTCCTGGTGACCTAGGATGTGCAGAGAACTGTTCCTGAGGGTTCTCAAGGCAGGGACTTTTCCAGAAGCACATTGTCAGGCCTGGCATAAGCAAGTTGGTGAATTTGGACCACCAAGTGCATCTGTGGTCTTTCTGATTACTTGCTGTGCATCTGAGAGTTGGACAATGAATAGAGATGACAGAAGTATTGAGGCCTTTGAGCTGTGGTGTTGGAAAAGAGCACCGGACATCCCATGGATGGCCAAAAGAACAAATAAATGTGTCTTGGGGAAGGTGCAGCTCTTTGGAGGCAGGGATGATGAAGCTTCGCCTCACACACTTCAGACATGTTGCTAGGAGGGGCTGTTCCTTGGAGAAGGACATGATGCTGGGAAGAGTGGAGGTTCAACAAAGGAGAGGAAGACCCACAACCAGGTGGACTGGCATGGTGACTGCTGCAATGGGCTTTAGTGAGTCAGGAGCTGTGAGACTAGCACAGGATAGGACAGGGTTCAGATCCGTTGTTCATAGGGTTACTCAGAGCTGTACTTGACTCAGTGGCACCTAACAACAACAACAGCAGCCTTTTGGTTAGCAGTCCCAGGTTTGACTGTGCCACCAAGTAATTTTCCCCTCATCTTCACGAATGATGATGTAAAGGAAATCAGTCAGGAACTATGAGGCAGAAGATGTAGGGGGATTTACAGAGAAGACACACACCAGAGGAGAAAGGCCAAAACAAGACCAATGAAGAGCATGCAAAGACAGACTCAATGCCCCAAAGATGTCTTTTTAGAGCTAAGACCCCAAATAAGATGGATTGACCCAGTGACTAGACTGGTGGACTTGAGTGAGTCAGAGACGATGAGGATGGCCCAGGGTACAGGGCAGGGTTCATTCAGATCCACAGTTCTTAGGGTCACTTCACTGTAAATCATAGTCAACTTGGTGGCACTTAGCAACAGCAGCATGGGACAATGGACATTCTAAAATATGAGCATTCCATGTCTTCCACTATTCCCTTAACTCTACCTGTAACACCAGGAAGTACACGTGGGTTCAATTAATTACAATGACTAACACATCTGACAAGCCAAATATTAGCTCTCGAGGACTGAGCACACTTCTACGTATTAAGTACAGATACAAATAATTAACAATAAGCTCAGCAGCCTTATTATCTTCTAATTAAATGTAAAAATAGAAGAAGACGACGAAGAAGAAAAAAAAGTCACCCCCTAATCCAGAGGAAAAGGAAACCAAAAGACATGCTAGACTTCTGCCTGCTTTAGAAATTGAAGTGGTATCACAAAGCAAACTACGGTTTGGTGGATTTTAATTTGTGCTAATGATAAATTTAATCAGACAGCTCCTGTTGACGTCAAAACCAGAATAAGTCCCTTGGCCCCTGCTTCTCCCTGCTGGGCCCAGATGTCCAATGGGAAACTGCTGGCAGAAGGATTCCAAGAAGCAGGTGTGTCAGAGGGAACAGCAGCCAAATTAGTGACTTTTCCTTTAAATAAAAAAAAATCCATCTTCGTGGTCGTCAGACAAACCTTGTCTCTCCAGAATTTGGAGCAATGAGAAGGGGAGTTGAAAAGAATGCAATTGCCTCTTACTGATTGGTTCATCTTCCTGGAGTGGAACAGTTCAATTGAAAACCCAAAAATAAATACCTGAGCTGCAGTGATAATGTTTCCAAAGCAAGGAATTCTAGAAACAAGCATTTTCCTCACATATATAGGAAGACCCTCGATGAGATGGATTGATTCAGTGACTGAGGTAATAAAGGGTAGATGTGCCAGAAACAATAAGATTGGAACAGGATAGAGAAGGGTTTAGAGCTGCTGTACTTAGCGTCACTATGAGTCACAGATGACTCAATGGCACATAGCAACAACAACAACAACAACAATATACTATGAGACAGTGACTTTAGCCATTACCTAATAACTTGACCCTAAAAAAAAAAATCTCTATTTTAATCTGTTTTGATATTTGACAGTTTTGGGGATGTCTGTACACATTCTTCATCTGTCTTGTTTTATTCTTGCCTCTCGAGTGGATCTTCTCTGTAAGTCCATCATTGCTCCTTGCTAATTTCTTTCACATCATCATTCATGGAGTTCAGGGCAAAATGACTTGGTGGCACAGACCGTTAAGCATGAGACTACTCTGTTAACTAAAAGATTGGTTAAAGAGTTTCAGTGCCAGTGGCGGTTGGTTCAAATCCGCCAGAATCTTGTGTGAATGTGTAAAATTTGTATTTAGGATTAGTCGACTCACTTCAGATGATCCAAATTTTGTTGGCAACATGCGAAACATTATAGCCAGGACCAAGTTGAACGTGGACCTTCTCTCCATCAGGCTTGACAAGATGTTGACTTTAGTGACATCAATGTCACAGAAGGCTTCTTAACAGCTTGTCTGAGCTGGTGCTTGTTGGCCTTGACATCCACAGTGGACACAAGTGTGTTGTTACCGTCCGTCTTCTTCAGAGAGGAGTCAGTACTCAGGGGAATCTTGATGAAGGCATAGTGGTCAAACTTGTTTCTCCAGGGGGTGCTCTTCCAACTGTATCTGGGCTACCTTTTGTGTCTTGGCATCTAAGGCCAATGGAAGGTGGGTGATGTGCGGATCGTGTGTGTGTGTGTGTGTGTGTGTGTGTGTGTGTGTGTGTGTGTGTGAGACTGGGTGTGCCCTTGATGACTGCCTTCTTGGCCTTTAATGCCTTTGCTTTGACTTCCATTTTAGATGGGGCAGGAGCTTCCTTCTTGGCTTTTGGCATCATTTTCATAAAAAGGTCTCACCCAGAATCTTAATAGCTTCCCTCTTGCTTAATTTCTACATAGGCACAGATCGGATCCTGCAAGAGGACCCACAATACCCACCTTGATAATTGTCATGGCTACCATTACTACATGATCATCTTCATATGACCTTCTTGTCCTAGTCTCTTCACACCAAATGATTCCTTGAAGACTATGCAGATAAGGTGCCAGTGGCCCACCAAGGGCATTGAACAGCTTGCTAATAAAACAATTCATATGCTTGGTCTCCTTGTGGAGTTGGAAACATGCAAATAAGGTGCATGGAACTCTAAGAGGGGATTGGATAATTTTGCCACCCCATTAGGCTTTGAATGAGCCATCCCAAAGGCAGAAAGGAAGTTGTCATGACCACTAAGAAAGAAGAGCAAGGAATGGAGCATGTCCTGTGGATTGGAATCCTGTGCTGAGAGTTACCTTGACTGAGGACACAGGGCTGTAGCAGCAGAGATGGCAAGACGCATGGCTGAAAAATGGTGGCAGCAGAACCAGAGACCAACATGGAATGCCTCAATGGGTTTCCTGGCCCACCAAGCAATGTCATTACAGTGACTGTGCCTATTCATGAAATAAAATTGCTACGTGGATTTGGACCCAGGCTTATTGGCGGGGCTGCCTCTGTATACTTAGTGTCAAAGATAAAGATTTGAAACACCTGTCTGAGCAGGGCAAAGGAGAGGCTGAGAGATTGGGGGGAAGAGAGAGACCTTGTGGACACAGATGGCCAAGAAACAATGAACCATATCCTGAGTTGTTCCTGATCCTGAATCATAACCTGTTACTTTCCTAAGAAACCCCATAAGCCTGTGCATTGTCTGTGAGCTCTGTGTGGCCATTGCAACACATTCTGAAATCCAGTAGAGAGACAGAGCCTGCTGTGGGAGAAATGGCTGCTTCCTCCCTGCCTGGAACATCATCCTCCACACAACCACATCCCTCATCCTCTTCCCTCATTCCTCCAAACCCTTGTTCAGCAATCTCTCTTGCTTAGTGGGGCTGATGTTGACTGTAAGTTAAAATCTCACCTTTCCTTCAGGCTTCCTCTTCTATTTTTCTCTCATAAAAACTTTTTGCACTCTAGGAAGCGCTGGTGGCCTAGTGGCAAGAAGCTGCACAACAATCCCAGAGGTACGCGGTTCGAATCCAACAAATACTCTGCTGGAGAAGGAGGGGCAATTTCCTCCTGTACCAGTCAGATCTGATTTGATGGTTACACACACACACACACACACACACACACACACACACACACACACTCTAATAATAAAAATTTTTTAAAAACCCAAACTTATTGCAGTCACACTTTCTTATAATTACCTATCATGTATATTGTCTCCTTCCACAAAGGCGGGAGGTTTTGTTTGTTTTGGTTGGTGCTGAGAACAGTATGTGATGCCTCATAGGAGTACATACGATCAATGTTTGTTGAATGAATGAATGAACGAACAATCCACGAAGTATGTCCCCTAACTGGTCCTGTTTTACAGAGGGTAAAACTGATGGACTCCAGAGGCATTAACTAGCTTTTCCAGAAGAGTAAGTTGGTTAACAGAGCATTGAAACTTGAACCTGGGTCCTGGTGACCCAAATCACCATCACCACTATGCTTTATCAATTGAAAGTGAAATTTACTTTAAGATACTGATTATCTCTAGGCTGCAACACTTCTATGATACGTCTTCAAGGATATGAATATGTACGGCTTAACACAATTGATAGCAGTGCATCTAAATTCCAAAATCAATCTCCATAATAGTCTGTGTTTCCTACTGCCAAAGGGGCCCTTTAGAGTAGTGAGGAAAGATCTTCACCCTGAAACCCATGTCCCTTTTCAGCAGGAAGTAGCTAAGAGAATATGCCATCCCCTTTTCCTTATGAATCAGGGTGAAGTCTCTCTCAGGGAGGAGTGATAGGGAATGGCAAAAGACACACTGACAAAGGAGATTAATCAGAACTGGCTTTGACAAGCACTGTGGCAATTGGACAGTTAAAACAGACATTCAAGTGGGGGAAAAAAGAAGAACAAACTGGGGAGGAGGGTAGAGAAAACAGTGCAACAATGAATGAATGAATGAAAACCTAAAATCTCTGTAAATGTTCATTAAAACTAATAAAATTTAATAGTAATAATAATAAAGGAAATAAAAAGATACTGTTTATCACAGGTTACCATTCAAACAAAAACTCACTGCAAGACTTGCAAGACTCTGCTTCCCCACACAAGGGAGGGTCTGGCTGCCTTAATGGTAATGAGTTGTGTTGCCAACCCAAAGGATGGCAGTTCAAATCCACCAGCTGCTGCTGGGCAGTCTCCTTCCATGCAGTTTATTGCCCCTGAAAAACTACTGAAGGGTCAACTACGAGTCGGTTCCTATTTGTTGGAACACAACAACTTCACACATAGGAGCTGATCTGGTAGCAGAACGATTCTGTATGAATGCCCACGATGTTGCCGTTTAAGGGGAGGACAATCCCACAACAACAACATACTCAACAAACAAACCCAGAATAGCTACTCCCATCAAGTTGATTCTGCCCCCTGGTGATCCTCTACCAGATTTCCAAGGCTGTAAATCTTTAAAGGAGGAAAACTTCCTGTCTTTCTCCTTTCTCCCTCCCTTGTAGATTCAAACCACCAACCTTTTATGGTTAGGAGCTTAACATATTCCATTATGCACAACATCACCAGGGATCCTTGCAGTTTAAAATAGAACTGTTGGGTTTACACAAGTGTAAGTTTTTTTTTTAAAAATAGGAAACATAAGTGAGGAATGCTGAATTAATCATTTAATTAACAAATTGTGAATAAGGGTTCCCCAACTGTTCATAAAATAGCAGTATTTGGGATCTTCTAAAAGAGATGATGTGTTACCGAGTGACTTTTTAAGTCCAGATAAAGCAATCACATGGTGATTATCTTCAATGTTGCATTTAGTGACTTGACTCAGGGGACTCAATGAGGATGATGGTGTAAGAAGGAAGACCTAGTCATGGCACATCTTCTTCCTGAGGCCAGAAGACTAGCTTTTGGGGATTTTAAAAGCAAGTATTTGTAAGTTAAACTTGGGATTACCCCATGACTCAGTTATTTCACTCCTAAGTACATACCCCTGAAGAACTGGAAACAAGGTTTAAACAAAGACTTGTACACAGATGTTCATAGCAGCATTATTTACAGTCACCAAAAGCTGCAAACACATCAAATGCCCATCTGTGGATGAATGGATAAATAACCTCTGATACATCTACACAAGGGAATGTTACCCAGCCCTGAAAAAGAATGACACAAATGGCCACATACTACACAGAGAAGGGGATATTCTCGGATGGTTACAGTAACTTGCTAAGAGATACACATTCAGGTGGGTGGAAGGAAAGGCAATGCACCATTAGAGAATGATCAGTACAGTATCACTAGAGAAAGAGAAGAGGTGAAGAGGTGCACAAGAGATACAGAGACCAAAATGAAACATTGTTGCAAATACAAATCCTGCCCTATGAAACAAGCATTAATCTACAAGTGGATACATAGACAGCCAGGCAAGATGAACAGATATGGATGGGGGAAGGGGAGGAAAATACTATTCACATGGTCACAGATAAGTTTTCCAGATACTTGTTGTGCATGTAGATTTGTATACTGTAAATGTATCCAGGAATATGGTAGAGCTGATAGGCAGCAAAGTCAGGTAAATGTTTCAAACATAATAAAGCCCTTTGAAGAAATGTGTAGCTATTTCTACAGCCTTAGAACCCTATCCCGGGGAACATCAAGGTTAATTGGCATACACAGTCCATTAAATTGGTGTTCTGCCTCCTACTTTGGTGTGAAGTCTTAAAAACTTGCAAACAGCTACCTAAGGTGCAACTATTGGTATCTCCCCGAAGCAAAGAAGAGTGAAAAGAATTTAAAAAAAAAAACAGAAACAATCTGTTCTAAGGACTAATAGGCCATAACAAACTTTAACTTCTGGGATCAGAAGAACTGGATGGTACCCAGCTACCATCACAATAGAGTCCTGGGCAGAGGAGGAGAGAAATCAGAAACAAACCTAAAAAAAAAAAATAGCATAAATAACCAGGCTTGCTGGTCTATTACAGACTGGTAGAACCCCTGAGACTATGAGCCTTAGTAACCCTTTGAACTTGGCACTAAACTCATCCTTGGTGGCTCACCATTCAGTCAAACAATAGACATGCTTCATATGCATGGGAAAGTTCAGCAATAAATAAGGGGAATCAGAGAAGAACATATGCCTTTAAATTGTGGTGTAGACAAAGAGTACTGAATATACAGTGGACTGTCGTGGAAAGAGTGCAGCCGGGGTGCTCCTTAGAGGCAAGGACGGTGATACTACATCTCACATACTTCATGTGTATTGTCAGGAGGGCCCAGTCCTTGGGGGAAAATATCATGCTGGGAAGAGTGGGGGGTCAGAGGAAGACCCTTAGTGAGATAGATTGTCATGGTGACTGTGACAGTGGCCTTGAGGATAGCAGAGATTGTGAGAATGATGGAGGCCGTGTGATAGTTGACTTCACAGCCCCTAACAGCAACAAGAACACTTTTAGATTGTCTTTGTAATTATCAAAGCCATACATCCTTGTTGTAAAAAATCTGAATACGATAGAAGGGAAATCCCTCCTCTTACCCCTGTGCCATTCCCAGCCTAAAATTTAGTCACCACCACCTGCAGCCTGGTCTGAATCCTTCTAGACCTTTCTTGAATCGTTGTTGTTGGTTGCCACCTAGACAAGCCCTGCTCGTAGCAACCCTATGAACAAAATCATATGCAGACATTTACCTCTAAATATGTACATCACTGTTGAAGTTCTCCATTTGATTTTTTTAAAAATGCACAGACATTCTCTACCCTGGTCTGTGGCTTGATTATTTCACTCAATGCCATCTCCTATCCTTGTGTCTATTAGCACAAGCAGACTCCTTTGTTCCTAATGGCCACAAACTGTGGCCCCACTGGCACCAATCCCTTCTTGTCAGATACTTGCCCTGGTAGACCAGATCCCTTCCCCATTGCATACCAGGCTGCAAGCAACACCCTGTCCCTGTATCCCTGCATACTCGTGGGAGTTCTTCTGTGGGAGAGATTCCTAGAAATGAGATTTCACTGAGTGGAAGTAAAATTCTTTCTGCTCCCTGCCTTTCCCCCCTCCTTCCACAGCATGTCAGTTTGGGACGCAAATGTAGATTGTCTCTGGCTCGCGGACAAAAAAACTCAAACTTGGAGCTTGCGACCAGGCTCTACTTAGCTCTCTGTCTTCCATTCTGTTTCTTGCAATGGTAGCTATTTTCATTCATTTTATAGGCTCCCTGTCTCCAGATTGACTCCAGCAGAGGGAAAAGAAATCAAGTCCTTCTGTGCCATTCTTCAAACATTTAGAGGAAATTGATTTTCCACATGGGCCGTAGCCAAGCGAGGGGTTGTGCCTGCAAAGTCCATGGCGAGTTGTTACTGCTAGGACTTGCAGCAGTTACAGCCAACTCAGCTTGAGAGATTTTATTAGCACGTACAATTCCTCGTCAGGCTAATAGTGCAAATTGCCGAGAACAGAAGCAATCCTTAGATAAGATTTCATCACAGTCCCCTCGAAAGGGAAGAGCTGGTGGAGACTTGAGGTGTCTGGGAGTAAGAAAGGCTTTATTCTCCTGAGCAAAGACAAAAGGCAGTTGGTCCAAGAAGCTGACAGCCCTGCCTTACCTTTCTGCTCTTATATTTTTCTTGTACTTTTTTCATGGCATCAGTTGGAAAGCTGTCACCTGCAGAGGATAGAAGCCCAGTGTCAGAACAGAAAAACCAGCTCTGATAATACAATTACCATCATGCACCATTTGTACCAAAAGTCCAGACATGAGGCGGGTTTACTGCTGC
Source organism: Elephantulus edwardii (assembly GCF_000299155.1). Classification (NCBI taxonomy): domain Eukaryota; kingdom Metazoa; phylum Chordata; class Mammalia; order Macroscelidea; family Macroscelididae; genus Elephantulus; species Elephantulus edwardii. Next base: position 2,034,756 of record NW_006399839.1, on the reverse strand, counting down.
TGACTTAGCAATGCAACAGTTATCATGGAGAAGCCAGGTTCTTTCCGGAAGTGGTCAAGGGCGTTGCTTCTGGAGCCAGACTGTCTTCTGTGGAACCTCAAGTGCACTGGCTAATAACCATGTGACCTTGGACAAAATGCTTCATCACTCTGAGCGTCAGTGTTCTCGCCTGTGAGAAGGTGGTAATGATCGTACACTGGTGGCATAATTCACCGGGAGTTGTGCTCCTAACCCAAAGACAGAGCTTGTCCGGCAGTTCGAATCCCTCAGCTGCTCTGCAGGAGAGAGACGGACCGTGTCTTCCTGTGCTATTTACAGCCTACAAAACCCCACTGGCTATGAGTCATTTCCAAGTTGGTGGCAATGAGTTTGAGTGGGTTTTTCTTTTGTTTTGTTTTGAGATTTTAAAAATCTCTTCTTTTTTTTTGCAGGAGAAAGTGTGAAGGCAGCCCCCCCCACTACCACAAATGCGGCGGTCGGCTTCCCGCTGTTGGGAAAATCGCAGGCGTCCACACATCCGGTGGGGGCAGTGGATCAGCCCCACCCTGGGAAAACCACCTTTGTGATCTTGGTCTCTCCCTGCCACATACGTCTGATGAGTTTGAGCTTTGAGTTCATAGCACCATCTCATAGGGGTCCTCTGAGGGCTGCAGAAGTGGGGGGACTCTATAGAGGGTCAAATAGGTATCATTTGGGGCTTTGTAGATCATTGTGGTTTTTGTTGTAAGACACTAAGAGCCAGGACCCTGCATGGCATAAACGGCCTCATGGTCACCTAAGCTGTCACGTCGACAGGAGTAGAGTGCCACGTCAGTCTTCCCATGGAGCCCTCGTGGGTCAAACCACCAACTTTTCTGTTAGCAGTTGATTAACCCTTGCACCACCAGGGTGCCTTAAAACAACCATGAAACAATGAATCTTCTGCTTTTAAGTCAGTTCCAACTCATAGCAGTGTGTAGGGCAGCACAGAGCTGTCTCATTTGCTTTCCGAGGCTGTAAATCTTTCTGGAAGCAGGCTGCCTCATGTCTCCTCCTGTGGAGCGGTGAGTGGGTTCAGGCCCCCACCTTTTGATTGGCAGTCCGACGTCTCGCCCACTGTGTCACCAGGATTCCAGTAGAACTGTCCTGTACAAAATGCTTAAACAAATGGGTTTTAAAGTTTATGTATATATATGTATGTTGTTGTTGCTGTGTACCATAAAGTCAGAACCGACCCATAGCTGCCCCTCCGGTGGGTTTTCAGAGGCAGTTAATCACCTCTCCTTCTCCTGCAGAGCGGCTGGTGGATTTGAACTGCATGCCTTTGGGATTTCCACCAGGACAATAGAGTTCCCTATACTGAAAATGAGCCTTCTGAAGATGTGGGCTGGAGGAACACAGCTGACCGTCAAGTCTTTCTCAGCAGCCTCTATGCTTATAACTCATTGGAGTGTAAGAATTCCTAGCAACTTTATAGGGCTTCTGCATTTACTGTGCACCACCCTGTCTGTCTCTTACCTCATTTGACCTCCTCCTACAGGGAGAGGGCCAGAAGCTCCAAGAGGAGCGGCGACGGACTCCTGGGCACGTCATTAGGCCAAGGAGCTGGGGCTTGAACCCTCATTCCTGCCCTCCAAATTGTAGGCCCTCGTAGCAACAGCTTTATCATGGGTCTAGGTGATTGTGCGTCCAAGGAGACATGGCCAGGGATCAATACAGCCTGAAAATCTGTGCTTTGGGTGAAAATACTTCAATACAATTCTCCATTTTCTCTGGATTGACCTCCATTTGTATACTTCATGAAATCTTAGGAGATTCTATAATAATATCAGCACCAGTTACCAAGCTGAGGCCAGTTCCCAGTGACCACATGTTTCCACAGTAGAACTGCCTCATGTGGGTCTCCACGGTCTGGCTGTTTGGCAGCTGATCACCAGGCCTTTCTTCTGAGGTACTCCTAGATAAGCTTGGACCACCAATCTTTAAGTTATTAGTAGGGCACCCGTGTGTTTTTACCATCCCTGGACTGCAAGAAGACAGCAGTAAGTATTCTGATGACATACAGACCTGCCTTCTTCTGAACTCAAAGGGAAGCATAATTTGTCTGTTTATATTTAAGTCAATTGCATATGTTCTTCTTCCCATTTAAGTACTATTTTTGGCTTGCCAGGCTGCAAAAATGAGGAAGAAGAGATCTCCCAAGACAGGAGACATGTGGTGGGAGAAATGGTGGTGTGCACCCAAGTGAGGGAATTCTGCACTGCTATTAGCTAGAATGCTCAAGAAGAAATTTTTTCATGCCCAGAGAGAACTCTTAAGACACAAAATTAAGGGATGAAAGTAGGGCATCAGATTACAAAGATCTACAGTTTGTATAAAAAATGATGGAAAACAAGATTATTAGACAAGAAGCCAAAACCACCTTTGAGCATGGAGGTCATGGGTAGTTTCCCCTCCCTTTATCACTTTCCCCCTGTACCTTTCAATCTGTCTGCAGTACTCGTTTTTATAATCAATGAAAAACATAAAGTAGAAGTCAGAGGAGTCTGGGCAGTTTTGCAGGTGAAACTTTCTTACTCTACAGACAGATATGGCAGTAAAGGCTGAGCGATTGCAGAGCGCAGGCATGAAACCTTCATCTTGAAGGGTGCACCTTCTCTCCAGGCATCCAGGCAGCCTCTCTCACAGCTGACTGACATGTAGCAAGTGAATGGAATCCTCAGATACATTGTTGCAATCCCACTAGCAAGCTGTGTGACTGTGAGTGATCTAACCTCTCTGACCCTCTCTATCTTCATCTGTTAAGTGGCAGTACTGTCTAATACACAGGGTTTAGATTGTTTCAATCATGTAACAAGTTTTTATTGAGTGCTTATTGTCCTGGGTGGTGGCATAAATCCACCAGCCTGGCCTCAGAAGAATTATGAGGTAGTTTGGTTGCTGTTAAGATGTACAACTTTAGACACCCAATGCAGGGTTATCATGAGCCCAGATCTACATCATACCAGTGAATTTTGGTTATGTTTTGGTTTATTGTCTTAGGATGGAGCTCCGGTAACACAACAGGTAACCAGTGAAAGGGTTAAGGTTAAGGTTAAGGACAGTGACTTAAACTTGCTCAGGGAAGGAAAACATCACACCTCTCATAGAAGTTGTAGTTTAGGATAAATCCCCTGGGCAGTCCTGTTCTGCCATGAGATGGCTTTGAATTGAAACAGACTCAACCTAGCAACACCTGTCCTAGAAGCTACGTTCGAACTGCTGACCTTTGCATTAGTGGCAAGTGCCTTAACCTCGATGACACCAGGGCTCCTGAAAATGGCATGGTGATCAAGCAGACAAGGCCCCTACCCTGCAGCAGCTTACTAGTGGAGGAACAAGGGGAGGAGTGAAGTTGCTGCTTGGGAGAACCACCAGTGCAAAGGCCCTGGGGCAGGCCAGAGCATGGTACCTGATGTTGGACAGAGATATTATGTGCCTGGAGTTGAGTGAGTGACCCAAGAGTGGAAGCAGATGAGGCAGGGACCAGGGCTTGCTGGCCAGAGCCAGGAACTCTGATTTCATGCTAAGTACAGTGGGAAGCCACTTAAGGGCTTCAGCCACAGACCAACACAATCTGATTTAGGGTTTATGTCTTAAAAAGGCCACTCTGGGTGGCAGGTGGAGAATGGATTGCAGGATCGTGTGAGCCGATCAATATCCAAAAGCACTTAACGCCGAGTCTGGCAGAAAGTAAGCGTCGTCATAAATGGTAGCTGGTTTTCATTATCAACATCATTATCATTATTACTATCACTCCTGCTTTGCCAGCCTGGGGCTGGTTCTCGATTCCCGGACGTTTGGCTTCTAGAGGTGTGGACAGAGCATGCGAGGAGCTGGCGAATTCTTCTCCCCAAGTGTGTATTTCCAGGTGTTTTCCCATCCTCCGAGTGGTGAGCGTGTGCAGCCAAACACAAGCTGCCACCTGCCACCACCAAGAAGCTGGGCATTGCTTAATCCAGTGTTGTTGGTTTTGATTTACCCTTTAGGGGTGAGCTCTGATGATCACAGACCTCAAAGAGGACCAGGGGTCTTGATTATAGGTTTTTGTCTTCTCCAAAATACAGGTTGAGCACAGTCCCTGTTGTGAAATGTAACCTATTTGAGTATATTTAGAAATACCTCTCCCCCTGCCAACAACCTTGGCTCTGAGATGGTCTTCCCTGGGAAACCTCCCAGGACCCCCACTCCCACAAACCCCGAGGACACACCTCACAGTGAGGCTGTCTCCTCCACTCCGTGTTGTTGGTCCTGGGCAGGGCTACAGGCCAACACTTGCCCCCTGGAAACTTGGCCCGTGTGAGTGCCCTCAACCAAACTCTACTGCACTCTAAGATGGTAGCTACATTTCAGTTCACTTAGTTCTGCCTCTGGTGGTCTAATGAGTGAGGAGTTGCACTGCCAGTTTAAAAACAGGCATTGAGTGCATCAGCTGCTCCACAGGAGAAAGAGAAGCACTGCCCTCTGGGGTGATTTACAGCTTCTGGAAAGCCACTGGAGGGTTGGCTCGGGATTTGTTCTGAACCAACAGCAATGAACTTTTCCTGTCTATACTTGCGTGTTAAATAAAAACATCTTCAAGTTCACTTCCAAAGTCATAAGAGTCACATTTCAAAGGCTTGGGCATCACTCATCAGCAACCATCTTGGACTCCTTCCACTCTTCTGGAGAGTTCTATGGACAATGCCAGCCTGTGGACAGGAACCACATTTACTAGTTTAGGATAGCAAAGTGCTAAAGACACAAGCTTGAGGGGTCGGCAGACTTCAGGTATGATCTCAGCTCCTGATCTTACTGACCATGCTTGACCAAGTGACTCCGTTCCATGTCCCAGTCTCAGAAAGAAAGCTGGTGGCATAGTGGGTTAGGCGCCAGGCTGCGAACCCCCAATAGAGTTCTGATGGGGTATGGAGCTGCCCCGTTAACCCAAAGACAACACCTCTCTGGGAGTTCGAATCCACCAGCAACTCCACGGTAGAAAGACAAGTGGTGGTCTCTTGTGTGACTAACAGTCTCTGAAAACCCCTGGAGGGTCAGCTATGAGTCGCTTCCAACTCGAAGCCAATGAGTTTGAATCTCTTCATATAAAGGAAGACTGGTGGCATAGTGTGGCAGGTGCAGAGCTGCTCACCAGAAGGTCAGTTGTTTGACTCTATCAGCTGCTTTTCTGCTTTTTCCTCCCGTGATGATTCACAGCTCCAGAAGTACGGGGGAAGGTTGCTATGGGCCCACATCAGCCCAACAGCAGAGGGCTGTCTTGGTGAAGTAGGATATAAAGTGCCAGGCTGCTATTGGAAAGATCGAGTTGATGATGATGATTCGTCTGACATACTTTGGTCATGTTGTAAGGAGAGACCGGTCCTTGGAGAGGGACATCATTCTTGGGAGGATGGAGGGCAGGCGCAGGAGGCGAAGGCTCTCTGGGAGGTAGATTGATTCAGTGACTGGGGTAATCGGGATGAGTGTGTCGGAGGCAATGAGATTGGCACAGGACAGAGCAGAGTTTAGAGCTGTTGTACATAGGGTCGCTATGAGTCGCAAGCGACTCGACGGCACATGACAACAACAACAACATATTGTTTGGCATATAAAGTTTGTATGCATTATGCTTCGTTCCCATCTTCCACCCTCAGAACAAGCTGATGGATTCAAACCGCTGACCTTGTGTTTTGCAGTCCAGCACACCATGCACTAGGCCACTCGAGCTGCTTCACAGAGATTTACCTGTGAAACCCAATGGAGGCTACTCTGCGAGGCAGAGCCTACTTGACAGACAGCCTGGGGGAAACTGAGGCGGGGAGAGGGAGCAACAAGGCGAGGAGAGTTAGGATCTGAAGCTGTGCCCTGCTTGGCTGCAGACATTGTTGGGTCTAGAGGATGAGTTGCCATGACGACTTTTGGAGGCGTTGGCATGTCACCCTCCTGGCTGTCCCTGGCTCTTCTCTCTTGGAGAGATGGGGGCAGGGGGCCAACTGCAGGCAGAGCTGTGTGGAGGGAGAAGCTGGGCTCCCCGCGGAGTGAACACACCTGCAAACAGGCAGCCAGCTCAGCTTTCTTCCCTGTGCACTTTAGAAAGACTTTTGACCCCAGTCTCTCAGATTCTTTTCTTTTCCATCCATCCCCGGGGACAGGGGGTGGGGGGGGGAGCCCCACTCACCATGCCCACCCCCCTCACCATCCCCACCTGCCCACGCACACCACAGAGCGATGGCGAAGGAGCAGACAAGGGCCCCTTTCTCCAAAGGGGTCGGCCTTCTTCTCATAAATTCTCAGCCCCCAGCCTGATTGGCTGCCACACGAACAAGCTGGGCCCCCACGCTGGCCCTCAGATACAAAGTGAATTGTGTGCAGGCTGCCCACGTGAGGTCAGGCACAGGAGCCGTCACCCCCCTCAGCAGTCCCCAAGGACAAAATTCCAGAGGGCCCCAGCCCAGCCACTGACCGCCTGGGTCACAGGATCCAAATTATCTACGGCAAGACAAAGGAAAGCAGATAGCTGAGAAACCAAGACAATGCAGAGGAAATGTGGGCAGAGCTGGCCTGACTGCTAACCTGAGGGCTTGAGGGATGTTTAACCCTTATCCCTCCCAAACTCCTTAAGGTCCAGCTATTTCAGTGGACAGGCTGGGAGGAGGCCCAGAGCCTCCAGGAGCATGTTCGGCCCCCGCCCTTCCCACTGGTTCCTTTGCCACTCTCAAGAACTTGCATTTCTCATGGAGCAATATTCCAATGTGTCCAATTTTTCGATGCTAAAATTAGTCCGACTGTGCATTCTAATTCTGTAGACACAACCCAGCTTGTACAAATGTCCCTCTCTTCCATTTCTGGGTGAATTTTTGCATATCGCAGGCTGCCAGTTCTTGGGGGAAGAGAGGAGTTTTTTTAAAAAATCAACTCATCGTTTACTGTGAAACAAAAGCTATGGAGCCCAGCATTCTGATTGAAATGCTTCTGCCCTTGGCGATCTCATGCAGAGAAAAATCCAGCCAACCAACCGCCCTGCACTGAGCAAAGTGGGAAGAATGCGGGCTGCCGTTTCTGGACCACAAATATGGACTCAGAATTTCTCAGGCTTGTCTTTATTTGCCAGAGTTTGATTCAATTCCCCATAGCAACTTTTCCTCAGAGGTCAGTAAATTTATTATTCCCATTTTACAGATGGCAGTATCCTTCAGATTTTTCATGCCCAGAGTGAGCTCTTGAGACACAAAGGGATGAAAGTAGGACATCAGATTATTCACAAAGAAGATCTCTTATTCAGAGGCACAAGTAGAAACTGGTAGAGCCAAGATTTGAACCCAGAGTCCTCTGGGGTTTTTGTTGGTTTGGGGTTTTATGTTTCAAGCCATGTGAATCTTAGCTCTTACTGTGATTGAGTGCAGCTTTAGAAAGCAAACTGATTTTTTTTTTCATTCAACCATTCATGCCCCTTTTGTTTTATAACATTACTCACAATACCCACAATGTAATTAATCACCCTTTTCCCACTTCCGTGTTGTGTTTTTCATTTCCGTTAACCCTTCTGTGCTAGCTCTTCCTCCCGTCAGAGCTTTATCTGGGTGCATGTTGTTCTAGGATCCAAGGGCCATGATCTTGAGGGTTTGTCCTGGCCTTTCTCACGTTTTTTAGTTTTGGCCACCCAATTCCCCCTACTCTGTCCAGGATCTTCTACTGTGATGTTTTTTCGAGGGGTCAGCAGTAGAAGCGGAGCATCATCTAGTTCTTCTGGCCTCGGAGAAGCTGAGTGAACCCAGAGCTCACTGATTGCCAAGGCTGAATTCTCACACTCCGTGCTGAGCGAGTGGCCATCCATCATTGCCACACTATTCAATGCTTTGTCTCAGATGTGGAAGTAAGTTTACTCTCTGTAAGTGAAAAACACTAAGATTTTCATGTTGTTGTTGACTGTCATTGCATTGACCCCCCAATTCACTGCAACTCCCTACACAATGGGACAAAAGACTACCTGGCCCTGTGCCATCCACATGAGTCAGTGTCGACCAGACAGCTGGAATCTGAAGACTTTTCATGGACTAAATTTTTTTGAAGTCTATTGCCAGGCCTTTCTTCCTAGTCTGTCTTAATCTACATCCCAGAAACCTTTTGACATCACAGCAAAACACCAGCCTCTCCCCTTGCAGATGAGGGATGGCTGTACCTGAGGCACATTGACTTAGAATCCAGTTTATATGTAGACTCACAGAACACAAAACTTCTACCACTGAGTCATCACTTCCTCAAAATTACATATAATCTATGACAGTCTGTTGCCACTAAGTTGATTCCTGCTCAGAGTGACCCTCGGACAGAACAAAACTGCCCCGAAGAGTTTCTGAGGCTAAAACTCTTTTCTGTAGAAGCAGACTGACCCATTCTTCTCCCACTGCGTGGCTCATGGATTCGACCCCCTGACCTTTAATTTAGTAGCCATTCTCTTAGTCACTGCAGCACCAGGGGTCCCCTGTAATCTCTGACATGATTTTAAAGAGATAAATAAATAGACGATAGATGAATAGAAAGGAAATTATTATAACAGTCTTTACTGTTTGAAAAGGATATTTCCCCCTTCATTTTCCTTCTTGCTTTCCAAGTGTTTTTTAAGAAACATGTATAACTTTTAGCAGCAGGAAAGACGGATGTGTGTGTGTATAAAATAGAGAAGATGACAAACTAGGCCAAAAGTAGTTGGCATCTCAGCTCTCTAAATCCTGCCCCAAATTACAATCTGGGGAGCTCAGAGCCATCCTAGGTCTTGAGGAATTGAAACTCTCAAGCCATCTGCCCTTCTTTATCAAGTACAATCATCAACTACTTACTCCTGATGAAGACCTTAAAACAAGGCTGGGGTTGGTGCTTGGAACAGAGAGACATAGCCTTGGAGAAAGGGGTAAAATAATAATAATAACAGTAGTAGTAATATTAATA
>NW_006399839.1:1998438-2025629 GCF_000299155.1 Elephantulus edwardii | reverse complement strand
GGAGGCGGCCTCGCTGTTCCAGGCCTATATTTTTTCTTTCTTGTTTTAACAGTCATAAACGCCTTCTGATGCCAAAGCAGAACATGACTTTAATCCAGATAAAATAAAATTCCTAAACCCTGAAAACTATACGGAGATTTACAGGCCAATTTTGAAAAGCAAAAGCCTTGGTTCCAAGAACAGTGCGTTCCACGTGGCCGGAGCTGGGTGCTGCCTGGGCGCCCTGCCTCCCAGGGATGGGGACACATCTCCATCCCCAAAGTCTGTGGTCCCTTCATAGAGAGAACTCAGGCAAATGCTGGCCTCTACGTGACTCTCCTCAGACTCCCGGGCTCTGGGGTCTCTTGGCTTCCAGGACGCCTAATGTGTTCCAGTTCCCCTCTCTTTGCCTCCCTTCCACCCCCAGCTGTTGCAGAAAACCACAGTCAACTTCTTCTTGCTCTCCGCAGCCAAGTTTTCTCTAAGTAAACACAGAATGTAGAGAAGATCAGCTCTGTTCCATTCCCAGCATGTGGGTTGGTCACGGCTGGCCTGATACCAATGCTGAGAGCCCCAGCTGGGCTTGGTTCTGGGGTAACCGTGGCTGACACCAAGGGCTTCTTGTTGTTGTTCAGTCCCTTTGAGTCAGCCTTCAGTGGCAAGCCCTGGTCCCATGGAATCAGACCAGTGTGAGCCATTGGACCTTTCTTGGTTTTGGGACATAAATTGCCAGGCCTTTCTTCCAAGTCTTCACCTGGACCCTATTGCTCTTTAAGCCAGTTCTAACTCCATAGCAACCCCATGTAGGATTGTTTCATGGGATTTTCTCAGCCAAAGTCTTTATAGAACAAGATTGCCAGGTCTTTCTTTCACAGCACATTCAAAACACCAACTTTTATGTTAGTAGTTGGGGACAAACTTTTATGTCACCCACGGACCCATCTTAGTCAGAGAGCTCCACCAAGACCTGGTCAGCATCACAGCATCACATCAAACTCCACTGGGAAGTTCTGGCTGAACAGCAAGGAGGGAGTGAATACAGGGCAGTTTCCAGGTCTTTTCCCCGTAAAGGAACTGCTGGCCTTTTAGTTAGCGTCTGAGTGCTTAACCGTTGAGCCACCAGGGCTCTTGATCTGTCTACTGATCTAACTACCTCCAGATGCCCTTTGTTTTGTTGCATTTTGCTTTACTACTGTGAGCCACAGAAAATACATTTTTCCACAAATTTGAAGGTGTGGTCATTGTCACAATGTTGCAAACTTTTTAATAACTGCAATTGTACATTTAAAAGGCTACAGTAGAAAGCAAGAGAAAAGCCTAACAGAGTGAAAACTGTTACATGCACTGGGGAACAAAAAAAAAAAAAGTTGTGTGTCTTACTTTATTTTGATATTTGTTTTATGATGATGATCAGAAACAGAAGCTACAGGTGGGAAAGTCTGCCATCAGGGACCTCTCCAAATTACAGAGAAGCAATCATATCCGTTAGGACTTCTGTGTGCCTGATTCAGGCCATGGTCTTCTCAGTCACTTACTATGCATCTGAGAGCTGGACGGTGAGTGAATAAGGAGGACAGAAGATTGACTGATGCCTTTGAGCTATGGTGTTGGAGAAGAGTACTGACTATCCCACGGACTGCCCAAAAAAAGCAATAGCTGTATCTTGGGAAAAGTGCATCCAGGGCGCTCCTTGGAGGCAAAGATGATGAAGCTTCATCTCACATATTTATGGTATGTTGCTCGAAGAGGACCTTCCTTGGAGCAGAACATTATGCTTGGAAAGGTGGAAGGCCGGTAAAAGAGAGAAAGACTCCCAAGCAGATGGACTGACACAGTGACCGCAGCAATGTGTTCAGGTATGTCAGAGGTGATGAGGATGGCACAGGAGAGGATCGGGTTCAGATGTGCTGTTCACGGGGTCGCTATGAATCATACTTGATGGCACACAACAATAACAGCATCTTTCTGGGGAACTCTAGAGACCTGATGGTCAGGAATTGCACTGTCAACCCAAAGGCAAGTGGTTTGAATTCACCAGTTTCTTCAAGGGAGAAAGATGGGCAATTTCCTCCTGTGATATTTACGGCCTCTGAAAACCTGCTGGAGGACCAATTATGAACTCAACAGCATGTAACAACATCCATCCATCCATCCATCTCATTCATTGATCTATTACCCAAGTCTTTCTTAAATGAACCTATTAATGAAGATGTTCACCACAACCTTTATATGTTTATGTGATTTCAAAAAATTCATCTTGTAACAATCTACATTTCCATAGACAAAGGATTCAATGAAGTATGTGATGTCCACATGAGGGAACACTATGCAACCATCCAAAAGAATGAGGTGACCGAACATACAGGAGCCTTCTGGGCTACAGCTGGCCCAGCGGAGCCAGTCTCAGCAGAATGTGACACTCCAGAGAATCTCCAGTGTAGAATCCACAGCACATTAGAAAAATAATTGTCCTCTTAAATGCAATCACTTTGAAGAATCCTTAAAATCTTAAGTCTCCTTTATCTTGGTAGCTGTTCCCCTGAACTGTCTCTCTTCATTTCCTCACCATCGTCAGCCTGGGTTTCTTTTTTCTCTCCTCAGACATTCCTTCCTCTTGACCCCCCTTTGCCCTGTGCCCTGTGCCCTGTGTCCCAGAAGAAAAGGCCTGGTGAAGTCCATCCCCAAACCCAGTCCTTGAAAGCTGCATGGAACACAGCTCTAATCCGAAACACTTGAAGTCACCTGGAGTCAGAAATGGTTCAGGTCCAATTAGTTTTGATTCTAAGCACTAACCTCTTCTGCCTCAAGGTAGCTTCAGACGTTCTCAAACTTGAATCCAAGGTGCTCATTCTGAGCTCTTCTCAGTACTTGGACCATCACCTTGACCCCAACAAAGTCTAGGAGCCAGGTAGACAAAGACAGATCCTCTTTAGAAGAAAGGAAAGGAGAAAGGGTGTTGTATACATAATAGGTGTTGTTTGTTGTTAAGTGCCGTCAAGTCGTAGACAACTCATAGCGACCCTTTGAATGAAAGATGTGAGCACTCTTCATAGAGTTTCCAGAGGCAAGCCATTTCAGAAGTAGATATCACTCCTGCTTCCAAGCCTGTTTTAATCAGTGAGCTCCACCAAACACTGTCCACCCTGGGTAACCATTATCATATTTGACACATCAGTGTCACAATGTTCAGCTTCACAGCAACCACGAGTTACCTTAATAGTATACTTAATAATATCTTATGCTATTTACATTTATGTATTGACGTGGGAGGATGCCTATGACACATTGTAAAGTGTGAGAAAATACAAGTTCCGGAACAGTTATCACACATAATAGCTCTTTAATTTGCTTCTGCTGATAGACATGTAGCCCCTAAGGACAGTGACAGAAATAGGCATTCTTGTGGTATCTCTGCTTTCAACTAGGTTCCATCAGATATCGCCAATCATATCCGTGGTGCCATGGCCTCTTTTAAACCCAGCTTGATCTTCAGGCAGTTCTCTTCCAAGATACTGTTCTAGCCATTCTTTAGAATCTTCAGCAATCTTTTGCTTGCCTGTGATATTAATGATATTGTTCCATAATCTCCACATTCTGTTGGATCACCCTTCATGGGAATGAGAACAAATATGGATCTTTTCCAGCCAGTTGGCCAAGCAGCTGTCCTCCAAATTTCCTGGCGTAGGCTGGTGAGCACATCCAGAGCTTCATCTGTTATTTGAAATAGGTCAACTGGTATTACATCAATTCTTGGGGCTTCCCCCACCCCTGCCTTCAGTGCAGCTTGAACATCTATCTTCCTGCATTACTAATGGCTCTTACTCATATGAAACTTCTTGAAAATTTTCAATGTCAACCAGTTCTTTTTGGTAGAGGGATTCTGTGCATGCCTTTGATCTTGTGATGCTTCCTGGGTTGTTCAAGATTTTGTTCATAATATCTCTCAGTATAATAACTCGAGGCTTGAATTTGTTTTTCAGTTCCTTCAACTTTAGAAATATCAAATGAATTCTTCCTTTTTAACTCTCCAGTTCTAGTTCTTTGTACATTCTGTTGCAATACTTTGTTTTCTTTTTATAGATTTCTTTTGCTTTTTAAGATGTTTTTTTCTTTGTCTTTTTGAGCTGCCTTTTGTTTATCTCTTTTACTACAGAATTTTATCCTTTGGTTTTGGCTTCTTAATCCTATAGTGCAATCTTCAGAGTCTCTTCTGATACCCATTTTGGTCTTACTTCCCCCCTCTTCTGTCTTTGCTCTCTTCATGGATACCATCCTTAATTTTGTCCCATGACTCATCTGGTTTTGGTCGTTAGTGTTCAATACCTCAAACCTATGATGATTTTTAAATTCAGGTAGGATGGTCTCAAGATCCTATTTTGGTTCTTGTGGACATGTTTTCATTTCCTTCACCTTCAATTTGAATTTGAATATAATTAATTGATGGTCTGTTCTGCAATCAGCACCTGGCCTGGATTTGACTGCTGATAAATCATCACAAATTCTAGCTACCACTGAGAAGGATTTCAGTCCCTGAACGCTTAATTGGGCTCATACGAAATCTGTACCTAGACCAAGAAGCTGTTGTCTGAACAGCAAGGGGACACCATATGGTTTAAACTCAGGAAGTCTTTTTGTGACTGGCTTAGTCAAACAGCATACATTTGTTCTAGATTCATCCATGATGTGCCGTTTTTAACGAAGGCTTGGTCTTTATTAGTGCTGCATAAATAGTCTATTGTGTGAATGTGCCATGGTTTTCTAGCCATCCATCCACTGGGAGACTTTTGTTTCCAGCTCTTTGCTATTGGAAATTATGTTTCAGTAATTGGGAATGTGTGTATGTTAGCTCTTGCCACAGCTCTGGGGGAAATACCTACTAGTGGATTGCTGTATCAATAAAAAAAAATAATTGCTGTATTCTTAGCTTTCTAAGGAGATGCCAAACTGCTTTCTATAGAGTTTACTCTGTTTTATATTCCCACCTTTCGTCTACTTTTGATACTTCTGTATTGTTCAGTATCTTGTCCTTTGTTGTTAGTTGATGTCATGTCACTATGATTCATAGCAGCCCTGTGGACAACAGCTCTGAGCCTTGCCCTTGGGAGTACTGTCCTCATCATCGCTGATACACTCAAGCCCATTGTCACAGTCACTATGTCAAGCTCTCTGGTGGAAGGTCTTCTTCTCTTTCACTGACTCTCCACCTTTTCCAGGGACTGGCCCTTCCTAACAATATGCCCCAAATATGTGAGCTGCAGTTTCACATCTTCACCTCTCAGGAGCATCCTGGTTGCATACACTCTCTCTGCAACAGGCTTGTCCTGTTGGCAGTCTGTGAGCTAGCCAGTACTCTTCTCCAGCACCGCAGCTCAAAAAGGTGTTCTTCTGTCATCCTTATTCATTGTCCAACTTCTTCTGTCATCCTTATTCTTCCGTCAACCTTATTCGTTGTCCAACTTTTAGATGCATAGGATGTAATTGAAAAGATCATGACTTGAATCAGTTGCATCTTAGTCTTTAAACTGTAATCATTGCTCCCTATCACTGCAGAGAGGTTCTTGACAGCAGATTTTCCCAATGCAGTATATCTTTTAATTCCTTGACTGCTGGTACCAAGAATGTTGATTGTGGATCCAAACAGGATAAAATAATTGACAACCTCAATCTTTTCTCCATCTATCATGATATTGTCTATTGGCCAAGTGGCGGATTTTTGTCGTCTTGATCTTGAGGCAGTAGCCTTCAGTATTGCAACCAGAGGCTGTTTTGTTGTTGTTGTGTATCATCAAGTTGGAACTGACCTGAAGCCAACCCTCAAGTGGGTTTTCAGAGGCAGTTAATCGGATGGGAAGAGATTGCCTAACCTTCTTCCCTGGAGCAGCTGGTGGATTAGAACCTCATGCCTTTGAGATTGCAGCACAGCTCTATGCCACTAAGCCATCACAGCTCCCTTAAACAGAATGGATCTTTGTTTCTTTTGAAGACAGAGAAGAAAATGTCACCAAGGAGTAGAACTTCAAGTCTGCTCTCACCAACATTTAAAACTTGAGCAAACTGGATAAGAATGAGGTGCTAAAAGTGGTAAGACTATTGATTCTTTTAAAGACCTCAGGTGCTCTGGCAAACCTTTCTTCCCAGGTAGACTAAGGTGCACTACGGTTGAGCCTAGGTTGAATTATAGCACATTCCATTAATAGTACAGTTCAAATTAATGAGATTTTTCTCTTTATTTCAGTTTCAAAAGGGGCTAAAAGCCACTTAGTAACTTGATACCTCTTGTGAATCTCATTACTAGAACAGTTTTCAAAACAGAGTTTGGTCTTTGGTTACCATAGGAAATTGAAGGGGCCCGATGCCCCTGTTTGGTTTCTGGATCCAAGTTTTATGTCAGGTGATTCATTTAAGCTTTGATGATTTTTTTAAAAAAAATATTTAGGCATTTCCCCACCAAGGCTTTAAAGCAAATCTGCTAACACGAGGTGAACACAAGAAAGGAATAGTGATCGGTAGAATTTACTGTGTGAGAGAGTGATACCCCTCACCTTCAACCCTACCCAAAAAAAGTAAATAAATAAACAGAACTTTGAAACTTCACTATTTTTATCTGTAAGTGCTTTCTAGCCACAGCTGGGAAGACTTTTCTTTTCTTCCTCTGGCATTTTCTGTCTGGCAACTTCTTAAATTAAGTTGTTTTGATCCCAAGGTCCAAAATAACAAAATAAATTCATGAATGAGGGCCCTCTAGAATGGGATCCCCCCCTTCCTTTCATTTTATTTAGTCACTTTTATATAGTCCTTTCCTTCTTCGAAGTAATTTGGATTTGATTGCTTCTTTGTGAAATTCTAATGTCAAGACTGTGTCTAATTTCTGTTTTATGAAGAAATCTGGAAACGATACAAAGGAATGAATTGAGATGCAGAGTCAAATAAAATCTGTAATGTGATAACTCTATCAGCTCTGGCTGGAAGGATACTGTATTTCAATTAGATCTTGAGACATGTTCTTACATAAACTGACAGCATCTGATTGGCAGTGTTCATCTTCGCGGAAAAGGCAGTTTACAAGGACAAGGTGCGGTGCTCAGTCTGGGCATTCCATAGGTACCTTGAGCCCCTTACCTGATCCAAGCCTGAATTAAGGTCTGATAACAACAGACAGGCTTGCGTTCAACATTCAGCAAGAAAACGTCCACATATTAAGCATTCCCATGCAAAAAAAAAGTTATTTAAAATTTAAAGTAATAATAATAATACTTAGCATTTAAATAGTACTTTATATCTTCAAAGCATTATATAAACATCAGTTCCAATTCTCCAGGCGAATGTGGTCTTTGAAGTGGAGACATGCTCGGTGCACAGCGGGGGAGATAAAGCTACACACGGAAGAACTGGGCCCAATTAGCTAATTGTAATGCTTTCATTTCTCTCCCCTGCTTTGCTGCATTTCCCAGTGCCCCCCCCCGCCCCATCTTTTGTTGTTTGTGAAGCCCTCTGAGGTTCACCTGCATCTGCAAGATTTACACTGGGACCTTCCCTCAAATCACCAAGAAACAGGAAAGCAAAACCCAAATGGGTTGCCATTAGATTTCTTGTATTCTCAGCGTTTGCCTGTCCTCCAGTGGCCTAGTGGTAAGAAACTGCATTGAAATTCCAAAGGCAAGTGGTTCGAATCCACCAGCTGCTCCATGGGAGAAAGATGGGCAATCTCCTCCTGTAAGACTAACTGCCTCTGAAAACCTGCTTGAGGGTCAGCCAAGGGTTGAATGATATGATGATATGAATGAATGATAAACAACAACAACAACAACATCCTGCATCCAGGTGCAAACATCCTTTTCTTCCCAAGATAATAGTAAATGCTGTGTTTTGGAGCCACCTCTGGTCTGCTGGACTTGATGTATTTTGTTGGCTGGTGTGTCACTGTGATGCTAGAAGCCATGCTTATCTGCATTTCAAATACCATCGTCCTTGGTGGAAGATGTTGCAAGCAGAACTTCCAGACTAAGAAAGACTAGGAAGAAAGGCTTGGCCATCTGATTCCAAATCCGGGCCAGTGACAACCTTGTAGGCACAGCAGAAGATTGTCTGATACACCGCTGGAAGAGAAATCTCCTAGGTTGGTAAACCACGAAATTCAAACCCATTGTCCTCCAATGCAATGAAAGGTTGTGACCTTTCATTGGGTGTCCAAGGCCTTAAAAATGTCTGCAGGAGGAGACTGCCAATCATTTTCTCACCCGGAGAAGCCTGGTGGATCCAAACTGCCAGCCTTTCAGTTAGCAGCCTGATATGCTGTACACTGTGTTACCAGGGCTCCTTCCTAGGTTGGTCGGTACAATGGTCACCATGATGAACTCAAACATATCATTGGTCATGAAGATAGTTTAAGTCTGGCCGGTGTTTCTTTCTATATCTCTGTAAGGTTTTAATCACTTGGAAATGACTTGATGGCAACTAACAACAACAATAACTATACTTTGTAGGTAGGTTTATTTGGGTTTTGGTCCCTTTTTTCTTTTATTATTATTATTAATAATAATAATTTTAATGACAGTTTACAGAGATTTTCTATTTTTATTCATTGTTGCACTTTTCTCCTTGTCCACCCCTCCCCTCCAGTTCATTCTTCTCTTTGAAAAGTAAAAGAAAAGTTCTTTCATTGTTATACAATCCCTTCCCTCAAGTCCACTCCACTATGCAGCCTTCATTCTGGACTCCTGTCATGGCAATACCTAATCATATATCCCTTTTAAGCAGTTCTTTCATCTGTTTCAATGCAGTATACGTAATTTATCCTATCTTTCTCAGTCTCCCCCCAACCCCGAAGTCAGTGTCCTTTTTTAACAAAACAGGAACTGGCAACTTTTTTTAAACGTGTGTTTTAGATGAAAATGTTCAGGACAATTTCTTTCTCATTTGATAGTTTGGACATAAAGTGTCCATGACATTGGTTGCTCTCTCCACAATGTGTCTACACTCACCCAATTTCTGCCACAGCTTCCTCATTTCTGCATTGGTCTCCCCATCACTTCCTGGTCTTCCCATTTCCACACACACACACACACACACACACGCGCACGCGCGCCTTTTCATCTTTGCTTTTGAGCAAATGCTGTCCTTTCTGTCTCCTATAAATGATGGTCCCAAGGCGTGTGTTCCTTGCAGTTGTGTTTATTTCATGGGACTGTTTATTGTTTCATGGCACTGTTTGGTTGAAAGGTGGTTTCCAGGGGTGATTTCAATCCCAGGCCAGAAGGATGTCTTAGGGCCACAGTGTCAAAGGTTTCTTCAGCCTCTGACAGCCCCATCAGCCCAGTTTTTTAAATGAATTTAAATTTTTGTTCTACACTTTTTCCCTTCTCTGTCCAGAGCCCTTTGCTGTTATTCCAGGCAGAGAGCTGGTAGCGGTAGCTGGGCACCATCTAGTTCTTCTGGTCTCCAGGTCAGGTGGTCTGTGGTGGACGTGCTCCAGGAGCCCTTTGGATCCATGGCTCCCTTGAGTCTTTGATTTTCTTTGTTCTCCTTTTCTCCAGGGTCAAAGGGACTTAGAATTGTGTCTTAGATGACTACCCACAAGCTTTGAAGACGCTGGACACTGTTCACCAGTGGGGATTGTAGAGCACTGTCTTTATGAACTGTATCATGCCAGCTGAAATTATGGTCCTTCATCTTTGAACCTCAGAAGTTTGTCGCTTGAGAAATTCGGTTAGGTCTAATAAGTTTTCATGTTTGGGGGCCTGGTGCATCTTTTTGTCTGTGTTAATATGTACTTTGAAGCGCTTAAAATTAAGACTCTGGGAATTTTAAGTCAGTCCCCACAAATGGCAAATCATGTCATGTATGAAATCCTGAAGTCAAGAAATTGCTATCTTTCTGAGTCTGGGATCTCAGCTGTGTGGATTCAACATTACTCCCAACTGGTAATTCCACTGTGAACAGAGATAAGACACACTCTCCTTCGGTCTTGGTGGGAGTATAAGCTGGCATAACCATCAGCAATAGTTTATTCAAATTGCCGTCTATCATACCCTTTGGCCTAGCAATTCTGCTTCTAGGAATGTGCTCTAGGGAATGACTCAAGCAAGCTCACAAAGACAGCAATGGGGATACTACATGCGGCCTTATGTGTGGGGAACCACCAAGGGCCCACCAGCAAGGGACTGGCTGAGGAAGCTGAGACCCACCTAGGCAGCAAATATGCCACTCTTGTTGTTTGTTACATCACTGTCATTGTCAGGGTGATTGAAGGTCATCAAGATGATTCCAGCTCTTAACAACATCGTGTGACCAAGTAGACCTTTCCCACAGGGGCCTGTGGGTTGTATGTAATCTTTATGGAGGGAGCTAGCCTAGAGGTAGAGACCCATAGGTACATGCATTGAATTCACATTGCTCTGCTGGGGCAATAGACAGTCTCCTCTCATGCGATTTGCTGCCTCTGAAAGCCTTCTGAAGGGTAAGCTAGGACTTGGTTCCGACTTGATGGTACACAATAACAACAAAAATGATCTTTATGGAAGTAGACTACCACATCTCTCAGCTATCATATTTTCAGCTTAACTGCTGTGCCACTAGGGATCAATAGTAGGGATCCAAATCCCCTCATATGGAGGAAGGACCATGCACTCATTCATCCGACACACGTTCATTGAGCACTTGCTTTGTGCGAAGCACTGCTGTATGTCCAAATGATGCAATGGCAAATAAGAGACAGTATCCTTGCCCTCATGGAGCTTACGTTCATATGGGAAAGTAATTGTATCACCCACAAATGCATCAGGTACCCAAAACCCCCTTGCCATCAAGTTGATTGCAACTCATCATGGCCCTGAGGAGACCTGCTCCTCCGTGGGCTTTCCAAAGCTGTAAACTTTACGAGAGCAACTGCCTTTCCCTTGCTCAGTGAGTCTGGATCACCAGCCTTTGGGTGGGCAGCTGAGGACTTAACAGCTATGCAACCAGATTTCTTTATACATCAGGTTGTTTTTGTTATGTGCCATCCGTGAAGAACCAACTCGTAGCTGGCCCTCTAGCAAGTTTTTGGAGGCTGTAATTGCTCAGGAGGATTGCCCATCTTTCTCCTGTGCAGAAGCTGGTGGGTTTGAACCATGTGCCTTTAGGTTGGCAGTGCAGCTTCTTACCTCTAGGCCACCACAGCTCCCTATACATCAGGTTGTTGCTGTTATGTGTTATGTTATGTGTTGAGTCAGAATCAACCCATAGCCAGCCCTTTGGTGGGTTTTCAGAGGCAATAAAATACATAGGAGATCAAGCAACCTTCTCCCAACATACATATACCTACCATATATATTAGACTCAGAAAGGCAAGAGATGGAGGTACACCAGTTTGGAAAAAAGTTTAGCCATTTCTATAAAGTTAAACACACCCTTAGCATGTTGTTAGCTGCCATCAAGTTATTTTCAGCTCATGGTGACCCCCTACACAAGGGACAAAATGATTCCTGATCCTAATCCATCCTTGAGATTGGATATGCATCAGATCACTGTGACCCATAGGGTTTTCATGGGCTGATTTATAGAAGTTAATCACAAGACCTTTCCTCCATAAACCTGGAAGCCCACTGCAAAGAAAGAGTACATCCACAGAAAAACTGCTAGGTTAATATTTGCAATTGATTTATTTGTAAGTATTCCAAATAAGACACAATCCTTCAACTGGTGAGTATATTAGCAAAAATTTCATAGAATGTTCATCCACGCTTTGGAATACTATACAGCACTGAAAAGTAATGAACCACTAGTACATGCGCCCATAGTAGTGAATCTCCAGCACAGCATAATGAGTCAAAGAAGCAGGACTCAGAAGGCTATGTGTTCTACAATTCCATTTACATGATATTCTGGGAAAGACAAAGTATACAGACGGGGAGTAATGCTTACCAAGAGGTGGTGATGGGGGACGAGGCTGATTACAAAGCAAAGTATGGAAATTTGTGGGTGGATGTGGTTTGTGATGGTACCTAAATGAAAATAGATGTTGTATCAAAGTGTACAGAAGTGTACACTGAAAAGGATGCATTTCAGTACATGTCAGTGCTATCAAGTCATTTAAGGCTCACTGTGACCCCATGGAAAAGAGTAGAAAAATCCACAGGGTTTTCTTGGCTGTTCTTTATGGGAGCATATTTCCAGGTCTCTCTCCAATGGAGTCATTAAGTGAGTTTGACCTGCCAACCTTCCCATTAGCTGTTGAGCGCTTAATCATTTGCTCCACCAGGGCCCCTTATACATAAATTATACCTCAATCAACCTGATTCCAGAAAAAATATTGCAGAAAGTCTCTCCAATGTGACCTCATTTTTGTAAGTAATAATAACAAAAAGAAATATTAGGGGGGAAAAATCTAGATGAATATTCAACATGTCAAATTGTTCACAGCAGTTATCTGAGTTGAGGAAGGGGGTGTTTCACTTTTGAAATTACACATTTCTTTGATGTTTGAATATTTTATAGGGCATCTATTATTTTCACAATTAAGGGGAAATCAAATTATTAAACAGAATTGAGTTCCCTGTGTTAGACAGGTTGCTGGGAAGAGACCTAAAAATGACTGGGGATTTTGGAGTGGTGCTTAGACCCCAATTCTGGCACTGGGAGGCTCTTGTTCACTAAGGCTGTTGAAAACACGGTGTGCCTCTGTGAAGCCCGGGCCGGGGCACCCTGCAAATCCCCGTCCTCTCCCAGGGATGCTATGCAGGCCCCGTGCTGCCATCTACTCTTGTCTGATGTTAAGGGCAATTGTTCTTCGAGTTCAAGTCTCATGGGACAGTTTATTCTGAGCAGGGACAGAGGACACAAGAAGCTGACATGACTCTCATCCTCTTGCCAAGAAGAGTTTGCCTGTGGCCCAAGGTGTTTTAACAACTCTGATGAGAACCCAAGCCAAATGCCAGTGGTCTCTGAATCAGTCCCAACCCATTGTAACTGCATGCGTGTTCTGAGTAGAACAGCTCTACAGGGTTCTTATTCTTTTTCCAGATCACACTAGTCTTTCATTTACTCACTCGGTCCACTGAGCTCTGCAGGGTTTTGTTTCCTGTTCCCTTTTCATTTGAATGAAACACTTTAAAATTATATTTTTATGTGATTTCACCAATTTACTCATTCGTAGATGTTTTGTTTGCTAACATTGATTACAACTGATGAGTGTAATTCATTTACAACTATGCCTAATCGAAGCCTAGGAAGCTCTGGTGACCTAGTGGGTTAGGAGTTACACTGCCAAATCAAAGGCAGGTGGTTCGAATGCACCAGTTGCTCCTTGAGGGAAGCATGAGTAATCTCCTTTCATGCAACTTACAGCCTCTGAAAGCACATTTCAGGGCTGGGGCAGCTATGAGTCAGTTCTGATTTAATGGCACATAACAGCAAACACCAATCAAATGTATTATGTATTGCTTTCCCTTTACTCAATTTATCTATTTATTAATTTCTATTTCCCTCTCCCTCCCTTCTCATTTTCAACCTTCCTTCTCATTTTCAATTCCTTCCTTCCTTCCTTCTTTCCTTCCCTTCTCCTCCCCTTCCTTCCTTCCTTCCTTCCCTTCTCCTTCTCCTCCTCCTCCTTCCTTTTTCTTTCTCTCTCTCTCTCTCTCTCTTTCTTTCCTTTTTCATCTTCTTCTCTCTTCTTTTTTTCTGCCTGTCTTTCTTCTTTCTCTCGCTTTTTCAAGAGTGCTAGGCTTCTCTTTTGACTGACTACTAGATGGGCTGGAACTTCTAGCCTTTTGGTTTGAAGCCCAGCATGTTGGCTGCTTGTACCACCCAGGGATTCTTCTAATAATAATAACTCATGTTGATGGCTGCTCATTCTGCCAAGCACTAGCCCAGACCTTACTGTTTAGTATCAATTATTCTTTAATTCCTTCATCCCACAAATATTTTGTTAAACACCAGCAATATCATAGGCAGTGGCATATTGCAGAAATCTAACAAAATGGATTATATCTCAACATCAAGAAAACAAAATTCCTCACCACTGGACCAAGAGGCAACATCAGGATAGCTGGAGGAAAGATTGAAGTTGTCAGTGACTTCATTTGCTTGGATCCACAATTAACACCCAGGGCAACAGCAGGGAAGAAATCAAAAGATGTGTTGCACTGGGAAAACCTGCGGTCAGAGACCTCTCCAGAATGCTAAATAGCAAAGATATCACAACATTCTCAATCGCTTCCTATGCATCTTAACGGTGGACAACTAAAAAAGAAAACAGAAGACGTCTCTGAGCTGGGTGTTGATGAAGAGTATACGGAATATCCAGTGGACTGCCAAAAGAACAAAAAAAAGTCTGTCTTGCAGGAAATGCAACCAGAGTGCTCCTTGGAGGCAAGGATTGTGAAAGTCTATTTCACATACTTTGGGCATGTTGTCAGGAGCGTCTTTGGGAAAAAGACCTTTGCTTGAAGAGGTAGAAGATCAGCAGAAGATGACCCTGAAGAAGCTGGATTGGCACAGGGACTGTCACAGGGGCTTCAGCGGGTGGAGATCATGAGGAAGGCCCCGGATAGGACAGGGTTCTGGTCTGCTGTTCATAGGGTCGCTGTGGGCTACTTGACTTGACAGCACCTAATGATTGTCAACTGAACGCTTTAACCACTGTGGCCCTCGGGCTCCTGGAAAGAGCTCAGTAAGTGACACGAGAGGCCTGGTGGCATGATGATGGCAGGCTGCTTGGAAACAGTGCATGTGTTTGAACAACACCACACCCCCACCCATCTCTCCAGGGGAGGAAGATGCCCCGCCTCCTCCCTCAACATTTACAGCCTCTGAAGCCATCGGAGGGTTACAGTGAGCCAGAAGTGACACCATGGGATTTTTTTTTTTAAAATGGTGTTTGTTAATATTATTTCTTATTCTCAGCCTACCTGCAAGGTCAGCATTTTTAGGTTCATATTCTGAGTGGGAAGACTGAGGCTTGGAAAAGTAGGATTTCACAGACGGGAGTAAATGACTGGTGAGTGGCTGAGCCATCTTGCTCTAGGACCTCACGGATGAGGCATTTGTAGGGAGACACACTTGGCTAGTATAGAAGGTGGAAAGCTCAGGACAAGGGTCGGTGGGTCCTTTGTCTAAAGCCTGGAGAGGCTAGCCAGCCTCTTCTGTGTAGAGGAGGAAGAAGGGGCCAGAGTTCAAATCCTGCCTTACTTTCAAACTGTGTGACCTTGAGCAAGTTAGGTCACCTCTCTGAGCTCAAGGGCCCCCTTTTCTAAAAGAAAAAGCAGGATGGACCTACCTGGTAAGATAATTATGCCGATGAGGTGCTTGGGATGAAATGGGCTTGATAAACAGCTTACATACTCGGAAAGCCCTCATCCAGGAAGGCAGCAAGGTAAAGAGAGGTGTAACTGGGTGTGTGTCCAGGGACGTGCCCCGGCTGGCCTCGTTCAGCCGTCACCACATCTCTGCTGGGAGGTGGGAGAGAGCAGCCTTTCTTGTGCTGGAATTTGGGGAAGTGGCTGAGGAGGTGACAGTGAACAGGCTCGTCAGCGATGCCCCGTGCTACGTAAACAGTGACCTTGTCAAAGCACAGTCGAAGAGCAACATGAAATGGTGATTGGAACCATTGCACACGTAACATGAAATAAAAGCCCGCTCGTGGGAAAATCATTTTACGGCCCTGGGGTTTTTTTAAAGTGAGAGGAATATTTACCAGAGGGGGTTTTCTCTGGTAGAAAAAGAAGGGGTTTCTGTGTTCTGTAACCATTGTGAAATGCCACCAGCAAATCTGCTTAATGCAACCCTCTAACATTTACAGAAAAACGTGGTGATTAAGTGGAAAGAAAGCTACCGGAAAATCTACAAGAAGCCAGCAAAGTAAGATCAAGAGACTATAAAGTAAACAATAGAGAGAACAAAACGTGATTTATTTCCTTGGGGACGTGATCTCTTCCAACGGCAGCAACAAAAGCGCTCCATAGATGTTCATCTCCACCCGTGACAGTCCTGCCATCGCTGACTTTGAAAATACAGAAGTTGTGTACACAATTAAAAAAAAAAAATCAACTGTATATCGTTCACCAGCATCCTGTGAGCTTGGCAACCCATTTCAAGAAGGGAAAACTGAGTCCAGAGCAGGGGAAGTGAGCTGCTGGCTTCCCTGCCGGGAACTCAACCAGGTGCTGGCAGAAGGTCATTTGGCCTGTCCTGGCGGTGAAATGATAACAGAGGACTCTGGTTTCATATGTGGCATTTCTTACAGCCACTAAGTTATTCCTGAGTGAGGAAGGCCCAGGGTATCTTCGAAATACAATGGTCCTTTGCAGAAAAGCTGGTCCCCGTCACAGGGACCCAGCTGGCAGCAAGATGCCATACTCGAGCCTGGGAGCAAGAGTGTGTCTCCCAACGCCTGCCAGTTTGGAAGGCCTAGGCATGGTCTCTGGGGCATGCTGCCCTTTGTCCAACACTCCAGGACCAGGGTGTCACTTTCTGAAGAGCAGTTTCGCCAGGTGGGGTGATGGGATCAGTTGTCATCCACCCAGACCTCGGCTGAAGTCCCTGATGGAGGCCCCCAGTGAAAGGACACTCGTTTTCCTCAAAAAGCCCCTCAGGAGCTTGCATACTGGAGCTTCACAGATAGCAGGGCTGAGGGGTATTGCTAGCACCTGGGGGGGGGGGTGGATCTGCCCTCCCAGGTCACACCCTGGATGCAGACCACCATGAAGCAGGAACTTCCACCTCATCCTGAATTCACACCTGCTCGCCCTCTGAGAGGGCAAATAGGAGAATCGCACCAGCACCCACAGGCTCCTCTCTTAGAAATGACTTAAGGTCTGCATTGGCTGGTTGTACATTGAAGATATTTGGATTTGAAACTCTCTTGTCTCTGTGTGTGTGTGTGTGTGTGTGTATGTGTGTGTGTGTGTCCAGAGGAAACAGAATCTAATTTCAGGCAACACATTTCCTCACCTGGCATGGCCATGTTATTATTACTTGCCACTGAGTAGATACTCATTCTTAAAGAAATATTAAAACAGCAACAAAATCCCCCCCAAACAAACCCACTCCCATCAAGTAAATTCTGGCTCATAGCAACCCTCCAGCACAGAGTAGTAGGGCCCCACAGGTCTCCTCGGCTGTCCATCTTTATACAAGCAGACTGCCATGTCTTTCTTCCACAGAGCAGCTAGTGAGTCCCAACGGCCAACCTTTTTAAAAAAAAATAATTTTTTTCCATTGTTGAACATTACCCCCCTCCCTCCTCCATAACTCACCTTGCAGTGCACCCCTTGTTCCAGATTGTTGTCATACATATAATACCTAATCATTTCTTCCTTTTGGACAGTTCTTCCCCTCCTCTGATCTATCGCGGCGTTTATTATCTATCCACACTTTTCCCATTCTCTCTCCAACCTGCCCCTTTTCATGTCTGTCCCATTTTATAACAGCGGTGTTATGCGGTGTTTATCCTTTTAGTGACTGAGATATTTCACTCAGCATCATATCCTGCAGGCTCCCCCACGTTGTAGAAATGTTTTACGAGTTTATTGTTTTTCAGGGCTGCATATTCTTCCATTGTGCGAATGCACCATAGTTTTTTCTAACCATTCATTTGTTGATGGATAGCAGTGTCACTTCCATCTCTTAACTCCCAGCCCTTTTGGTTCTCAGTCATGCATTTAACCATTGCACCCCCAGGCCCTCTATTTCCTACTCATCATGACCTATTGGCCAGAGTAGAATCGCCCACGGTTCTTTCAGCTGTGTGATCTTTACAGAAGCAGTTTGCCAGGACTTTTCTCCTGTGGAGTGGCTGGTAGGTTTGAACTGCTGACCATTCCGTTTGGCAGCTCAAGATTTAACCATGACCTGACCTCCTCTATTACAGCCCAAACCTGTGATACATAGGGAAGTTAGAGGCCAAAAAATCTCCAACAGAGTCAGCTTTCTTCATTTAAGCAGCAATGTCATTAAAAATATCAGGGGACCCTATTCCCACATTTCTTTATTCCTTATTAGGGGAAGCTTGAAGTTGATTCCTGGTGGGCTGATAAAATCGGTGTTACCTGACGCAAAAGCCGCCTTCTCCTGTGTTCAAAAGCCTTGTGTAAAATGCCGCTGAATCCAGTTAATGCAAGCTCCTTGGAGTTCTTAACCACTCGAGTCATTGCTTAAGTTCTTTTTTTGGTGGTGGTTCTTGGCATTCATTCAGTCTCCCCCTGCATTTCAGAAAAAGGAGCCCAGGGTCTTAATAACAATATTGTTGTTAGTTGCTGTTGCATTGGCTTCAGCTCAAGGCTGCCTTGAACAGAACAGAAAAGGCAGTAACACCACGCCGTTCATTCCCCACCTCCGCCACGGTTTGCATGTTTGAGTTTGTTGTTATGGTCAGTGTGGGTCCCACCAACGTAGGGGGCTCATCTTCCCTTGCTGTGTTAGGCTCTGTTCTGTTGTGAGCTATATTTTTCAGTGACTCATTTTTTTTAAAAGTAGATCACCAGGCCTTGATTCCTCCTTTGTCTTAGTCTGAAAGAACCACTGAAACCCGCCTGCCCTGGAGGGTCCTGCTGGCTTTAGAAGTCCCAGTGTCACAGCTTCCCGCATCACAGGAACCTGCCACCACAACATGACACATTGTCAGATGACTGGTGGTGGTGGTGGTGTTTAGGTACTACCAAGTTGAATACTACAGATCAGACCCTGTCCTGTCCTGTGCCACCCTCCCAATGTCTGACACACTTGAGCCCATTGCTGCAGACACCATGTCAATCCACCTGGTTGAGGGTCTTTGATTGGTGGATGCTAATACTGATCAAACCCACTGCCATTAAGTTGATTGAGACTTGGGTAGGATTGTCCCAAAGGCTGTAAATCTTTACCGAAGCAGGCTTCTTCACCCACCCCCCTTCAAAAAAACAGAGTGGTTGATGAGTTCACCCCCCGCCCCAACTTCTAAGTTAGCAGATGAATGCCTTAACCACAGCATCACCAGAGCTCCTTTGAATAATAATCTCAAAAACCTCCAGGCCATCAAGTTGAAACCAATTCACAGCTGACCCCCCACTGGGTCTCCAGGTCTGTCAATCACGTAGGAGGAAAGTGACCATCTTTCTCCCTCAGAGGCACTTGCAGATTCAGATTGCCAGAGAGACACAGCCCTCGGGTTAGCAATGTAGTTCCCTCCGAACTGTTGTTATGTACCATCAAGTTGGAACTGACCCATGGATGACCTTCTAGAGGGTTTTCAAAGGTAGTAAATTACACAAGAAGAGATTGCTCTTCCTCTAGTGCTAGTCGGATCCAAATCAATGGTACACACACACACACACACACACACACAGAGAGAGAGAAGGAAAGAGAGAGAGAGAGGGAAGAGATTGCCATCTATCTCCCATGATGCACCTGGTAGATTCAAACCTTGTGCGTTTGGGTTGACAGCACAATTCCTTACCACTAAGTCACCAAGCGTTAATAATAATGATGTTATGTACCATTGAGTCAGAGCCGATTCATAGCTGACCCTCCAGCAGGTTTTTCAGAGGTAGTTAATTGTATGAGAGGAGATTGCTGATTTTTCTTCTATAAAGCAGCTGGTGAACTCGAACTGAGCACCTTTGAGTTGGCAGTACAACTCCTTAATCATAGCTAGCATTTGTTGACTACTAATGTGCCAGGCAAGTGCTGAGTGCATGAGCATTAACTCAGTTGAGGTTCACAGTAACTCCAGGGGATAGATAGGAGAGTAACCTGCTTTAGGGATGAGGTAACAGACCTGGAGAGGTCAGTCACCACAATGATCCAGAGGGTCAATGACAAAGCTAGGATTTGAATGTGACCTTGTCCAGCTCTAAGGGTCTCGCTCTTCACTCCTCCTGAACCATCAAACTGTAGGCAGTGTTGCTCCAATGATTGGTGCTGTTTTGACTTCATCGTCTGTCTTAGGGGACAGGTTGGAACAATTAGGAAATCCTTGGTGGTTTTGAGCAAAGCTGTTATTGCCCAAGGCAGCTCGGCTTGATTGGTAGAAGACCATTGTCTCAGAGGGAAGTGAAATCAGCAACTTCAAAATTAGATTGCACAAGCGCACTGGAATGAAAGGGCCAGGCCGGCCACATGGAAACTTTCAGACCCTCCTCCTGGAATTTGCGGAGTGGATTACCTTATCCACAGCGATGAGAATGACCAAAGATGAGTATTTGTGCTCGTGACAAGTTTCTGACAGGTGACATAAAAAATGCATCTTGCTCTTTTGAGCCCTGAGCTTCTCTGGATCAAGGAGTAAACAACTCAAATAGAGAAATGACCAACTTTCCTTGAATTCAAGGGATGCAAACCCCAACAACAGCAATACCTTTTTGCACGAGTTTGGTGGCCAAAAATGGAGATTGGAAACTTGCAGACATTGGCAAGGGTGGGAGGAAGTGGCCCGTCTTCTCGCATTGCTCGGGGGAGTATGAATTGCGACAGCTTGGAGTAAAGTCTTCCGGGACTATATTTATTAACAATAACAATACACATTTATTAACAATAAAAAAGCAATCTTATTTTGGGGGACTTTATGCCGCAGAAATAAAAGTGTCAGTGCAGAAGGATATATGGACAAAGATATTTTACTGCACCCTTGTCTAGAATCGGGAGAAGACTGGAAACCAACGGAATGTTCCGGAAGAAGGGAATAATTGGGTAAATTATGGCACAGGTGTTCTAAGAAACATTACACAACTCGTAAAAGAATGAGTTCGATCCAGATATATAGGCCTAGAGGTATATTTGCGATAAATTGTTAAGTGAAGGAAAGCAGATTGCAAGAATAATATATCTAGCATGATCCTATTTTCATAAAGTACGAAAATAATGCCCTTGGCAATGGATGTTTAAGTTGTATAGGTTGGTGCGAGCAGAGAGGAAGGAGAGTTTCCAATATTGTGTTTCTTTGGTTGGCTTGGTTGAGCAGAGAGAAGTTGCTCTGGTGTGCAGTTAAGCTGAGTCGAAACCACAGTCCCTAATCTTTGTAGAATGGAATGAAATGGGGGCCTATCATAGGCGCCCAGTCTCTCCTGTGCGCATGCGCATTGTGGCAACCATGCTGTCAGGCTATCTTCTTGTGGGCCTTTCTTTAGCTGAACCTGTACTTCTCCAAGCATGATGCTCTTCTCCAAGGACAGACTCCTCCTGTTAACATATTCAAAGTATGTGAGATGAAGCCTCGCCATCTTTGCTTCCAAAGAGCATGCGTGTGACTTTGATCCCATTTTTCTTGATATGTTTCTGATTGCTAGATTTGTAATACAATTAGCACTCTTGTTCTGTTGTATTCTGAAAGGACATGAATTTAGTAGGATTCAGATTAAAAGGGGGAAAAAAAGAGGAGCTCTGGTGGCCTAGTGGTAAGAAGTTGTGCTGCAATGCTAAAGGCATATGGTTCGAATCCAACACTGTTCTGCAGGGGAAAGATGGGCAGTCTCCTCCTGTGCAATTTTCTGCCTCTGAAACCCCACTGGAGGGTCAACTCTGGGTTGGTTCCTACTGGATGGCACACAGCAACAATAAAAGGTGTGTGTGGGGGCAATACCCCTCACTCAAAACTAAAACCGAACCTTCAAATGATATGATTTCTCTTGTGTAAGTGGTCCTGGTAGCTGGGTATGTTACGTACTGAGCCACTAATCTAAGGGTCAGCTGTCCGAATCCACAAGCAGCAGCTCTGTAGGAAAAAGATGGGCATTCTCCTCCTAGAAAGACTCACAGACCCCCAGAGGAGGGCTCCATGAGTTAAGATATACTTGAGAGCAGTGGACTTGGCTTTTGCCCTGGAATAGACAAGACAAGGGGCTCGAGTGCTGCAAATTATTGCTCACTGCCTAGGGGGCCAGTCATGAAGCTACGAATTTTCTCTGAGGTCACCGCACCCGAAGAAATAGGGGTCCCATGACCTGTTCAGAGCTGCACAGCTCGCTGTTATCTTTGCATCGGGGCTGGAACCCACGTGGGTCTTAGTGGGCACGAAATGGCCTGCACTATTGCAGAATTCTCCCCTGTGCCTGGGGAGACCCCCTGGAGTCTCCCTAAGAGTCAGTCTGGTGGCCTAGTGCTCGGAAGTTGCGCTGTCAACCCAAAGGCATGCAGTGTGACTCCACCCAGCTGCTCTGTGGGAAAAAAGATGGGCAATCTCCTCTTATGCTGTTTACAGCCTCTAAAAACCCACAGCTGTGAGTCGTTTCGGACTTCAAGGCAAACAACAATCACATCTGGTGATATTTCTGCTTTCGTTTTCTTTCTTCCATTCGTTCTGGCCACCCTTAGAAGGCTCTAACCTGTCGTCCTCAAGAGTTAAGACCTGGAACCTTTTGTAGAGTAGAACTTCTGTTTCCTGCGTGGCCTGCAGGCACGCTCACAAATGGGGAAAATGAGTCACACAGGGAACGGGGCCCAGAAGCCCTGGCGCCTGGTCCCCTTGCCTCCCTGTTTCCCATTAGTCAGCTATTTCGTTTGGTTTCAGTCTTATCTCTGGAAGCCTTCTACTAACTCTCATTAGAGAACCCTGCAGATTTTTATCAGTAATTTCATTTCTAGAAGTGACTTTAAGTACCATCCAGGTCACCTTTTTCACGCATGGCACAACAGAGAGTCCAGGTGGCTTGGCCCAGGTCACACTATGGTACACCTGGGACTAGAATCGGTTCCGCTGGGTTCTCTTTCTGTGCTCCTGTTACCAGGTTAATCACATTCAGGGCTTCCAACCTTTTCTGTTTCAGACCCCTGACTCCCCCCCCCAATTCTTTCTTTTTGAAATTCATTATTGTACATTTTCTTCCCCTCCCTCCAGTCCACCCCGCAATGCACCCCTTGTTTCATACTATTGTCATATATATAATGCCTGAGCATATCTTCCTTTTGGACAGTTCTTCCTTTTACCTGTTCTAATGCAGCTCAGGCTCCTGGCTTTGACAGCCAAGGAAATCTCCTCCAGTGAGTTTTTCTATCGCCATCTGATTGGTTTGCCATGTATTCACTTTTTGGTGCCATTGCTTGGTTATTCTGTTTTAAATCTTATTTACTTATTTTTATTCTTGTTTATAACTTTGAGTATTCATGCATTTTAATGAAAAGAGAGGGGAAAAAAAAGCAAACCGTGTATCCCTTTGATGTCTAGTCAGTTCTGACCCCCAGTGATATTCTAAGACGGACTGGAACAACAGTCCATAGGTTTCCAAGGTTGCTGCCACGTGCTTCTGCTGTAGAGCAGGTGGTTGATTCAAACCATAAATTCTTGGTTAGGAGCCATGCGCTTTAGCTATTGTATCACCAAGATGCCTTGGAAAGTGCAGACCTAAAAACAAACTTGATTCCACACATAGTGAGCTTCCACTGCATTTCTCAGGCTGTGAACCTTTATGAGAAGAGACTACTTTTCCTCATTGAAGCTTCTTCTGGATTTGAACTAATGACCGTTGGGTGAGCAGCCCAACATGTTACCACTATACCATCAGCACTCCTTTGCAAATTCTTCTTCTCACCCTGACTCTCAGTCCTTTAATTCCCCTACCTAAAGACAACTGATATTGTTTTGTTGTTGAGTACTGTGGAGTTGGAACGGACCCATACTCTCTGGTGGGTTTTCAGAGGCAGTTAATCTCATGGGAGGAGACTGCCCATCCTTCGCCCATGGAGCAGTTGGTGGCCTCAAACTGCGTGCCTTCAGGAATGCAGCGCAGCTTCTTGCCGCTAGACCACCAGAGCTCCCTAACTGATATTACTAGTATGTTCTTGTTGCTTTTCTTAATAATTGTCTAGTAGTACCTCTATTAATAATATATTTTGGGGATTCTTTTTCTTTTATTGTGGTAAAAATACATGTAACAAAACATCTGGCATTCCCTCATTCTCTCCTTGCAGAGTGCAGTGACAAGAATTATATTTATCATATAAAGAGACATGGTGGCACAATGCTTAAGGACTCAGCCGCTAATGGAAAGGTTGGTGGTTCCGGCCTACTGAATGGCTCCACGGGAGAAGGACCTGGCAACCGGCTCCTGGGACAACTCCAGCCTAGGAAATCCTATGGGGCAGTTCTGCTCTGTCATGTGGGGCGGCCACGAGCCAGAGCTCAGCTCGACCTCACGTTACCACCTTACATTATTCAACCATTACCCTCAACAGAAACAGACTGCCTCCTAAAAACATCATTCTTCATCACTAAGTACAGCATTATTTTTTGGTGACTGTACAGGATTAAGTGACATTAAATACCCCCACGATGAAGGTGTAAGCATTTCCTTGTTTTTGCTGTATAGACCCCGTGCTACCATCTACGGCCTTGCCCAACGAGTCTCGGTCCACTTGTGCCAGTGTGTGCTGAGAAATGTCTGCTTTTCAGTTTTGACATTTGCCCAACTGACATCAACAGCGTCACAGCCGATTTCTATACCCACAGGCGGTGTATGAGACCCCTGCATGCCTCCTCCTCATTTGCGGAGGCTTTAAAAATACTATCATTACTTATTATCATTTTAATTCTGTGTGTTATTTTCCCTTGTGATGAGTGAAGTGGAGCATCTTTTTAAATATTTCAAAACCATATGTATTTCTTATCCTGCAAACTGTCCATGTCCGATGCTCATTTTTTCAATTAGATTTTTCTTTCTCTTTTTTTCTCCCCCTCTCTCTTTTTGGTCCTAAATTTACGAAAGAATTTAAGTTTGGTAACTAGGCATATATGAAGGAGTCCATCTGAGACATTAGGATGTGATATCTGAACTTCTGTATCTGATGGACCGTTGTGCTTTCTGTGACTACAGCATGCACACCTGTAGATAAAGTACTTTGACTTTTTTTTTCCTAAACACACTAATAAATCATATCTTCATAATCCAAAGAAACCTATGGCTGTCACGTTAATTCCAACTCATAAGCCACTCTACAGGACAGAGTAGAATTGTCCCATAGGGTTTTGAAGACATTAATCTTTATGGTAGCAGATTGCTAGACATCCTCCCTCCCCATGCTGCTGGTGGGCTGCAACTGCCAACCTTTCAGTTAACAGCCTGGCATCTAATCACTGCATTATCAGAGCTCCACAGAAATTCACAACATTCGCCTGAGAGTTGGAGGTGGTGTGGCTGTCGAGAATTAGAACCTCTTTTTTTTTAAAAAAAATTTATATGTGTGTGTGTGTGTGTGTGTGTGTGTGTACCATCAAATTAGATCTGACTGGTACAGGAGGAGATTGCCCCTCCTTCTCCAGCAGAGCATCTGGTGAATTTGAACTGCGTGCCTCTGAGATTGCAGCGCAGCGCAGCGCAGCTTCTTGTCACTAGGCCACCAGAGCTTCTTCTTTTTTTCCTTGTTGTGTACCATCAAGTTGGATCCAACGGGAGATTCTTTCCTTCTCCAGCAGAGAATCTGGTGTATTTGAACTGTGTGTCTTTGGGATTGCAGCACAGCTTTTTGCCCCTAGGCCACTAGAGCTCCCTAAGAACTAGACCCTCTTTTGGAAAGATTAAGAAGCTCTGAAGCCATCATGTGTAATATGCAGAGTTGCTATGGAAAAGGTCAGTGGTTCAAATCCACCAGATGCTCTGTGGGAGAAGGATGGGCAGTTTCTTCCCATCAAGATTTACAGCCTCAGAAATGATGGAGGGTCAGTATGAGTCAGAAGTGGCAACAGTGTTTTGGGTATGTTTTTGGTTTGCATACTTGGTTGCTAACTACAGTTTGTGGATTCAAATCCTCAAGCCACTCTGGGGGCGGGGGGGAGGGGAAGAAGTGACAGTTTACTTCCATAAAGATTTCCAGCCCTGGAAGCCCTCTGGGGCAGTGCTGCTGTGTCCCGCAGGTTCTCTGTGTCTGAATCAACTTGGTGGTGATGGTTTTGGTTAGTTTTTGAACAGATTAGGAAAGGGATTAGAGAGTTAACCACTTTGGTCAAAGTAACAACAACCAGAGAGGGCAAAATTCACTCTTGCCCCAAGTGACCTACTTCCTGATCTGGAATCCTTTCCTGGAGCGTCCTGGGTTCCCCACAGGGGCTCTGGGAGTCAGGCTGACCGACCTGGGTTTGAACTCAGTTCTGCTCCCTTCACAGGGAGACAGACTGTAGAGATATCACAGCTCTTTCCCCAGTCCAGCCCATTACAGTCTTACCTAGTGTGTCTACATTAAGGGGTTGCATTGAGAGTTACCGGAAATAATATGTACACAGTGTCCGCCATGATAAAACGTATTACTCATATTGTTTGCTTTTTCAGTTATCACTGGAAAGTTCCAAAGCTCAGCTCACTTGCCAAGGACTCCTCTCCTTTAATGTAGCAATCTCTCCCATCCTCCCATCCACTCCCCTCCCTTCACTCTTTCAGTATAATCCACCTGAAACAGCTGGCTCTGGCATGTTTGGGGCCCATGAGTGAAGTTGTTCTTGCCATCTTTGTAGAGAAATGGCGAGGGCGGGTGATACTGCTCATGCCAGCCTACTTTTGGATTCCTGGGCCATATACTCTCATTTATGGAATAAAGGAGCCTTATAGTCTTATCTTGCATACACGGGCACCTAGCAAAAGTACAGGAAATATTCGTGCAATGAATGAAAGAATAAGCACAGTAGTGCACTGCAGAAAGGTCTGGAAGAGCATTACTTTATTAAATGCAAAGTGCCCGGTGAACAGCGCTCTTTAGATTGGCAGCTGTGACTGATTCCTTCTGGGCGAGGCGTGCGGAGGAGCACAGTGCAAGAGCTCGGCTTCTGCGTCCGCGGGTACAGGGGTTCAAATCCCAACGCTTCCTCTTTCTTAGCCTTGCAACCTCGGGCAAGTGACTTAATCTCTTTGTGCTTCAGTTTGCTCGTGGGTGAAACGCCGACCAGCACACAGGACCCAGCTCCCGGGGAGAGTTAGGCTGCGAGGCGGCGCTCCCTGGGGCCACTCGGAACCCGGCCTGGCGCTCAGCGAGTCCCGGCCGCGCAGCCGTCCCCGGGGCAGCACCGTAGGGGCCCGTGTCCTCTGCCGCGGGCGTTCCCGGGGCCGGTGGTCGCGCCCCCTCGCCGCCCCCGGGGCGCCCCGAAGGCTCCGGGCCACGGAGAGGGGCGGGGTGCGGCGCCCACGCGGGGCGGCCACGGAGGAGTAGCCCGGGCAGCCCGCCGCCCGCCGGAGGGCAGGCCGCCCGCACTTCTTTCTCTCCCTCCGCGTCTCTCTCCCCCTCTTCCCGGCCCGAAAACCTGGCCGCGCTCGGCTCAGCAGCGCCTCCCTCGAGCCGCCGCCGCC
>NW_006399839.1:1975291-1996558 GCF_000299155.1 Elephantulus edwardii | reverse complement strand
GACTCCAGCAACTCTGTGTTGTTCCCCCCCCCCCTTTGCTTTCTCCCCTTTTCCTGGCGGCGGCGGTGACATTTGGTGGTAAATGCCATCTTGGCTTTTTTATTGGGTCGTATTACCTTCTCTGAAAACATTCACGTTGTTAAACCCGGCGTTTAGGCTTAATAATTGCAGTGCGTGGTCTTTAAATATGTGCTTTGTGCATGAGTTACTGTATGTATAGCTATGCGCCCGGGAGAGTAGGAATTTGTTTAAATATTGAGCAAAGGTTTGTAAACAGATGTAAGGCAATTATGTTTCAGGCGTGGAATATAATTGGAAAATTGACTGAACGGTTTATTTAATTTAGCTCTTGGAGAGAGGAGACACTTATTTTAAGTTGTGTACCTTGTTTTTGGGGGGACTGGGGACTGCCTGTTAGAGAGTATATGCCTTTTGGAAATTATTTTCTGCAAATAAACTCTGGTGTAGAGAGCAGCATCATTTTCTCTTAATCCTTGTTTACACTGGATAAATAATTTAGTGTTCAAATTGTAATTAGTTACATTTAATTATGGGTGGCATAGATTTTTTTTCCCCCTTTGAGGCTAGTGGAGAAAGAAAAATTCTTGCCAACTTTTCAAATGAAAGTGTCATTTTATTTAATATGTTACAGCTTTTGGACAGATTAGAGAAAGACATAGGATTTTTTTTTTATTGTTTAGCTACAAAGTGTCTGTGCTTCTATTCTAGTATGAACAGTTGTTATTTTTCTTTAAACATTCTATTCAGCTATTTCATCTTAAAAGTAATTTATAAGTAGAAATATTTCCTTTCAGGACTATAATAATTTTCTCTTGATGCTTTACTGTATGGGAGTAAGCCTTACTTGCCTCCTGGTTCTCCCTCAGCCTATCATTTAGTATCAGCCAGGTTCAGAGACTCTCAGATTAGCAAACGTATTGATTAAGGGGTATTTAAAATGTTTTTTGTTTGGCAGCTGGTGACCGCATTGACACTTTTACAGGTAATTAAAATAACCAAGTAGACCAATATTAGCGAGGCAAGATCCCCCAAATTACCATATATCATGCTGACTGCTAATGGTTTGTGTATATGTGGCTAATTTATATACAGTTGGCTTTTGCAGACAACGGCAATATGGCAATATGTTAGGGATACAGCAGTGTCTGGGATACATTGTTTTATCTTTTATCTTTTTTAAAAGCTAAAGTGAGAGTGATAATGTCCTAGAGATAGGACATTATCACTGTGGAGGGAGGATGCTGTACTTGACTACCAACTCAAGGTTTGTACTGGGAGTTTATTTCCACTGAACTTTCAGCTAGGAATTGATATTTGAATACACTTAAAAAAAGAAACTTTTTAGGTAGCAGCTTTCAAATTCAGATTGTAAAAGACTTAAATATTTAATTGCTACAGTCTTTGGTACATAGAACGTGGATAAGGTACTATTTAAAAAAACCAACACACCCAAAAAACCCAACAATACCAGTTAGAAAGCTGATTACAAGAAGAATTTTTTTTTCTTACTGTAAATTGAGAATTTTGATTTAAAATCATGGACAGCACTTACAATATTAAAGGCATAATACTTAAAGTATATAGGATTGTTGAGAATCGTCATCCCCTGTTAAAAATAATGCATGTATTTTAAGAATTCTTTTTTGTATCTATTAATAGCATGCATAATTCTGCTTGGCCTATATGGGTTTTTTTTTGTTTTTTTTTTCTTTTTAAAGCAGAGATAAGTATTGTTTACAGAGACTTTACATAGATAAGATACTCAAATTTAGTGTGGATTGAAATTTAAACTAGAGATTAAAGTTCTGTAGTGTGGTAATAATGATCTATCCACTGTCTAATACCTGGAGGTGCTCTTTATGGTTTAGCACAAGTTGATGGTGCAGTTAAGAGCCCCGCAAGATTTCTGCTAGCGCTTGACTTAATTTTCTTTTCTAATTTTTACTTTTCTACTTGTAGGCATTGATTTGCTGAACTTCTCAGCTCCCTGTCCCCTCTTCTAATATATGAAAAATGACATTGTTTGTACATGCTAAGGGTCATTGTATTAGCTTCTTAGTCTTCCTGCTGTGAGGTTTGTAGCCACTGCATTAACTGCATGTCTGAGTGTGCCTTTGTTTTCTCATGCTGTCCATCACATTTCTGGGTGACTCTTGTTACACATTCACTCAGTTACAACTCTGTTAAGTGTGCTAAGTCTGAATTTTTGCAAAGTCTAACAGTGCACCCTATAGTATGTGAACTCACTCTTTTGGGAAGACATTTTAATTTCCAAATAGATGTAAGGTCTATAGTATGTATGTCTTTAGTTTTGTCTATTGAGATACTATGAAGAGAAGGAATTTTATTACAGAGACCTAACTCTTAGGTAGGGATTCTTCCTGAATATGACTAATTGGGTAATCTCACATTCTTCTTCTGAATTGAAATAAATATGTACACTCTAGTACTTAAATCCCATTGAGGAACTTATTCTATATTTGAAGCTTTCAAGGTGTTCTATTGTTGACCTAATTTATTTTCTCATTAAAAGATTTGTTTTTGCAGAAAATGAAGATAGTTGTAATGTGAAAACTTTGAAACTCTTTTGAGCTAGAGCCAAATAGTTAGGTTATTGATTTGAATAATCTTCTACACACTTCAGATACATGCACAGTTGTATTTTTTATCTTATTTGCAATTTTAGATTTTCTTTAGTATACAGAATTTTTTTTTTCATGATAGTTCACTTTGTTTAGTGAAAAATATAATTTGCTAATGTGTGTTTTCTGTTTAGCTTCTTGTTAGTAGCACATCATGGTACTGTATTTATATTTTTTAATAGCAATAATTGCCACCCAGTAATAGTTGCCATATTAACCTCCAATTGCTAGTAAATATTTTTAAGTACATAATAGACAGCAATTTAAGGCATAGTGTGGCAGTTTACTGGACCATTTTGAAGAGCTGTTTGTACGTGTGATGAGTTCATAATTTTTAAAGAGACAATGATATATCAAAGACATGACTGCTACACAATAATTTGCTACGTTGCTTGAAGTACTTATAGAGGAAAGTGAAGTTGGAGCTGTTTCTTACAATAATGGGTAGGGGGCGTGCCTTTAGATCAGTAAGTGTGTGTTGAATTTATGCCAGCTGCTTATATAGCTTATCTCTTTCTTTAATGTGTTTTGTTCTCAGCCTCCCTCCCCCAAAGTGTTGGATTTTTTTTAAAATGTATTAAGGCCTTACTTTAAGTAATAATTAGGTTAGAATTGATGAGTGATGGTTGTTAGGTGCTGTCACCTCCATTCCAACGCATAGTGACCATTTTGTGTAACAGCAAAACACTTACATAGTAGTAGACTATATTAATTAGGCATGGAAAAAAGTGGACTCATCTTTTTATCCGCTGGCTAATTTAGCCTAGTTAATTGCAAGTTAATTGTATTCATCAAACACTTTCAGAGATCTCCTTTACTCTTGAGATTAATAAGGAAGGTGTACTATCACGTTTTTTCTCTTGTGCTACAAATTCTGATAACCCTTGGCAGGAGTTAAGTTTATTCTATAGTTGTTTGTAAAATTACTTAAATTTGAGGCAAAAATCTTGCCATATTGTAAATAATGATGGGATTGTTGATCTGTATGTTTTTATGAACAGTTAATTCAACCGTCTTTTAACTATAATTAAATAATAGAAAGTGTTTTTTCTGAGATGATTTGACTTTCGCTGATTGAAGCAGATGATATTGCCCTCCTTTGAACTAGTGTTTTCTTCAGAATGTGAGTATTTCACAAGAGGTCACATACTTTGGGCATGTGGTTAGGAGAGTCCAGTCCTTGGAAAAGGACATCATCCTTGGAATGGTGGAGGTTCAGGGAAGGAGGGGAAGACCCTCAATGACATGGATTGACACAGTAGCTGTAACAGTGGGTGCAGTTTTGTCAGACATAGTAAGAATTAGGACAGGGTTAGATCCGTTCATTGTTGATACAGTTACTGTATCATGCAGTCCTCTCCATGGCACCTAACAAGCTAGTTAGGAAGACTTAAAGTTCATAACTAGTAATATTTGCTACGATTACTACAATTGAACAATGCGTTGCCAATGTAGCATTTCTTAGGAAGATTTCTGCAACATTGCTATTAGTGTCATTCATTTAAAGTTCCTTGTGTGCAGATCTTCACAAACTGTTGTATTTGACTTCTATAAATTTTATTTTACCATTTTAGAAACATTACTGTTTGACAAATTACATTTAATACATTACAAAGTAAGGTAATTAGAGAGCCTAGAAATGTGATTATTTTATTTTATTTATTTATTTTTTTAAATACACTGACACCACATCTTTCATATAGGACTTGCTTGGAGTTTTAGGATTGGTCAATCAAAGTTATTTATAATGTCTTCCTGTGATTTAGGACTTTTCCTCTTTTTTAAGTCATTTAACTTCTTTCTAATCACGTTCAGGTAATTTCCTTTTATAGTATATGCTTTTCTTGTTTATTTGAAAGATTTGAAGGTGTTAGCTTTGTTCTGTTGGGGGAATTCACTTCATTACATAGGGGAGAAGATATTCCATTAATCTTGGTAAATATTAACATAAACGAGGAATTGTAAATTCAGACTCATTTGCATGAACGAAATATGTATGCTTGCCCAATTTTTGTTTAGTATAAAGTCACTTAGATAAACCAGCAGAGTTCTGTATCTTTGCTTTTGTTGATATAAACATTGTTTTGTATATTAATTCTGTTTAAGAGTTGTGGCCGATGTGTTTATTTCAAGAACAGTTCCACTCCACTACATTGTTTTGTTACTTTCAAAATCATCTATGTAATGGAATGCATTTTATGTTCATAAATTCCTATTTTAGGAATTTCTCTTTTAGTAGCATATTTTTGTTACATTTGTTGAAGTAAAGTTTTGTTTTTTTTTAAAGTTAATGTTTATTAAAAGTTGTTTGCATTTTCTGAAATTAAAAGGAGAGGCAAGGGTGAGGTGATGTTTTAAACTTCTTACTTGATAATAGGATACTCAGTTTTATCTAAGAGAAAATATTCTTTCATTGGTATCTCAACACTCTAGTTTACTGTGCTTATTTTCCTATTTAGGATGAACTGGGGTTAGAATTTTATTAAACCTATTTCCATCACTGTGAGATTATACAGAGCCCTGACCAACAGCTGTCTCATTTGTAATTTTTCCTGTGACATTCCATTACTGTTAAAAGAAGCAGCTAAGTTTATTATATGGAAGTTTCATTTGTGTCTTTCTTTTACATCATATAAATTTGTAAGTTTTTCTTACAGCACAGATAGGGAAGCGTGAATAGAATTAGATAAATTTACAGGTAAATATTTCTTTAGTCTCTGCTAGATTTTTTCACTGTAATAATTAAGCCTTAATTTGTATTAAATCATTATATTAACTTGATTTATTTAAGACATTTGTTCGATGTTAAAGCTAAACTTGAGGAATAATTATGAATAGTACTTTTATAATGCTGAGTGGAAAGTTCAAAGATTGATAAAAAGGATATTAACTACATGAAAATTACTGTGATTTATTTTTCTTATAAAAATAGTTGGTAACTTTTTGAAGGAGTGCTTTTTTGGAAGACAAATGAAGCAGTCACATTCTTTGTTGTTAGGCAGTTGGGTCAGTTCCAGTGCATCCCCTGGTGCACACCAGTATGAAGCCCGAGTGGGCACGTCCTCATAGTTATTGTTAGGTTTGTGGATATTGGGTATATGAAATACAGTTTCATTAAAATAGGAATGATGATTAAGTCCATCTGGGCTTATTTTGATAGCAAATAAATAAGGTATTCAAAAGAGTATAATTGGTGTGAAAAAGATTTTGTGTTGGCAGTTTTCTTAATTGAATTTTAATGTCCTGAAGAGAAATAAGTGAAAACAAAACATATATCAAACTTTAGAATATTTGCAACTGCTCCTCATTTGTTTCTGTGCTATAAGGCTGGCACAAGCTTACACATTTTTTAAGTCCTTCAAATGTCACCTCCTCTGGGAAGTTTCCGTGATATGCACAGGTATTGGGGTCACTCCTGTGTGTTCCGGGGCTCCTCTTCTCTGCCTCTGATAAGGATGTGAGCTACTGCAGGACTGTCTCTGTCAACTTTGCATTCATTTTTGTAGATTTGTCCATTAACTATTTGTTAAATGAGTGAATGCTTTGGATGATTACTCCCTCTTCCATCTTAATCATCTCTTCACCAAGGAGATCACATTTATATTGCTTTTCTTTGCACTTATTGGTATTATCAGTCTGTGTTCTGAATATATTATCTCATTTGTCTGCTCCATTTGAAGAAGAATAGGATGGTCTGCTGTATAGATTGTGGCTTCTGAAAGTCTGTAGGAGATTTCTAATTCATTCCTTTAGAGTCCCTGTGAGTTGGAGTCCACTTCATGGCAATAAGTGTATGTTGGAACTTTTTGGTTTGTTTGTTTACGTGCTTTGGTAATTATCTCAAGTATTTGAAAAAAACTTCTCAATAGATATGTGCTTCTCACGCCATCGAGGAATAGGAATTTTGGTGGTTTTAAACTTTTTACACCATGTGGGAGCTCCCTCTGGTAGCATAGTCCCTAGGGAGTTGCTTTGCTAATGCAAGGACAGCACTTCTCTGACAGTTCAGATCAATCAGCAGTTCTGAGGAAGACAGATGAGCAATCTTCTCCCTGTGATTTGCTGTCTCCCCAAATCTCACTGGAGGGTCAGCTATGAGTTGACTCTGGCTCAGTGTTAATGACTTTGATGGCATGTTGACAGGAGCTCTGTGATGAGATGTACTGATAACACAAAGGCCAAGCACTTCTGACCCTGCAGGTCCACCAGTGGCTTCGAGGGGGGAAAAATGGGCAGACTACGCCTGTTTGATTTACAGCCTCAGAAATCCTTTGGAGGATTGCCGAGTTGGGACTCTTTGAGTGAGTGAGTTGGAGGATTGCTGAGTTGGGACTCTCTGAGTGAGGGAGTAAGTTTTTTGAGTGAGTAGCATGTTGAAAGAGCCATGGTAGTGAAGTGCATTATGTGTTGAGCTTCTAATTGAAACATTGGTGGTTGTCATTCCAC
Source organism: Elephantulus edwardii (assembly GCF_000299155.1). Classification (NCBI taxonomy): domain Eukaryota; kingdom Metazoa; phylum Chordata; class Mammalia; order Macroscelidea; family Macroscelididae; genus Elephantulus; species Elephantulus edwardii. The sequence goes on along the minus strand of NW_006399839.1, from coordinate 1,989,449 downwards.
CAGCTGATGGGTAATCTCCTCCCCTAAAAATTTATATCCTTGGAAATCTGATGGGTGGTCTCCATGAGTTGGAACCGACTCCCTGACAATGGGCTTTTGGTTTATAGCAGTTGAAGGAACCCAGGTTTCCCAGTGGTTAAAAACTTGGCTGCTAACCAGGAGGTTGGCTGTTTGTACTCACCACTTACTCCATCAGAGAGACTTGGCAGTCTGCTTCTGCAAACAATATGGCCCTTAGAGGACTTTCACACTTTGTCCTGGAGAGTCACTCTGAGTCAGAATCAACTCATGGCCTCACATGGTAACATGCCATTTGGGAAGTATTCAGATTTGAGAACTTTCCAGGGGGTCTGTTTGAGGGTCAAGATTTCTTCTGGTGGCTTAGTGGTAAGGAGCTGTGCTTCCAATGCAAAAGTGTGTGGTTCAAATCTACTGGCTGCCCCCTGGGGGAAAGATGACCAGTCTTCTCGTGTGTGATTTACTGCCTCTCAAAACCCGCTGGAGAATCAGCTGTGGTTCGGTTCCAACTTCACGGTACACAACAAAAGGAAGTAGTGTGAGGACATTTGAGCAGTCTTTGGTTTGATGACTTTCCACGAGCCTAGCAGTAGTGAGTAGGCAGGTGAGAGTGATCTCAGTGGTTCTGTGACTTGGTTTCTCCTTCTGTGGTCCAGATGGAAATACAGAGGACAAGTGTGAAAAAATGAGTAAATTTTAAGAAAAGCATCCTGGATAGTTAGGTAATGTGCTTTATGAGGAAGAAACTTTCAGGAAATTACAACTAAAGTTACAGAGTGTCTCTAGACAGTTAAGCACGAAGTTGGAATAGTTAAACTACTTACATATGCTGCTGTTTTGTACTGATGAGGACCCCTAGCTAATCCATCTGGCACATTTTCAGAGCTAGTAAATTGTACGAGAGGTGATTGCCCATCTTTTTCCTTTAGAGCAGCTGGTGGATTTGAACTGCATGCCTTGGGGTTATTAGTGCAACTCCTTATCACTTAAGTATAGTGATTATGGATCTCAATTGTGCTATTCTCTCTCTCTCTCTCTCTCTCTCAAGGGAGAAGAGGATTAAAGTCTTCTGTGGTTGAGAAGAAAAACTTGACCTTCCTCTTTAGCTGTTACAACTTCTCATTTGTGTCTATGATTCAAAATTGCAAGGTGTGGCTTTAATATGGTCAATGATTTTGCTGTACCAATTCTGAGCTATTACTGGATAAGACTGGGTATTGAACTGTCTCTTTTATTTGGTAGTTTAAGCTATTAATTCTTTGGCAGCTCCAGAGTGCCCTTTGAACTTTAAATAGCAGTTCTGTTAACATTTTGAGATTTGTCTCAGGAAATGTCAGAAATAGTACTTAATAAATATCTTTGTCTTCTTCTTAAAGACTAAACCACATTTTAATCTGACACGTGTGTCACAACCCTTGCTGTGTTTTAAACAGAATGTATATACATACACACATGGCTAAATTCATTTTTCCATTTTATGTGGTGCCATCTAAAAATGCTGCTTAGACTATAATAAAGGAAGGAAAACCAAATGAGTTACCCTCAGGTCAATTTAGACACAAAGTATCCCTGTGACCTCCAGATCTATGGTTTTGGTATTAATCTTGTTGAATGTCTTAGGTCTTTGTCCATAGATTTAGAATTTTATATATAAGGTTCCTCCAGCATTAGAAAATAAATTGTAAATTTCTCTCTCTCATAAACACACACACACACACTCACACTCACACTCCTCTTTGTTGTCACAGTTGATTACAACCTATTTACCTTGTGCTGCACCAGATTACTTGTATTATGGAACACAAATAGTATTTATGGCGGCATTTTTATGGGAACAAACCTATTTATTGCTCCCACTTGGGATGTCAGGGACACCTTTCCTCTGTGCAGTGCATGGAAGAACAGGTACTCCGTGACCCCTTCTAAGCTCCAGGCAATGAGAGTGATTATGTGCAGATCCTCTTCTCAAGGCCTGGGTGGGATTGCTATCCTGAAGAGAGGTGTGATGAGTGTTGAGAAGGCTCCCAGTGGAAAGAGGAGCACTGACAAGTGAAGATTGAAGGGGATTTTGTCTTCTTTTTCTGTAGGGACCTGCTGCTTCCTCTTTATTGCTCCTCTTTTTAAAATGTTGAAAAAGGGAAGAGTGGTGGCAGGTTCTGTGATGTCATCAAGAAAAGACTGTGTTTCTTTGACCATTTGCCTCCTTCACACACCCATGGAGACAGGGTTTCTCCTGGAGTTCTTTGGTAAATGAAGACTTTGAGCACGCATGATATGAGGACAGGAATTGAGATGAGAATAGATGGGGAAACAGGTATTCAGAAATGGTAGTAAAAATACCACAGTTTAAGAAATATGGAACATGGATAACTCATTTTGGAAAAATACACATCAGAAATGATTAGAATTTGGCTTGGATAGAAAAAAGGGGATAAGAATCTGATATGTGAGAAGAAAGAAATAGATGTAATATTTAATTTCTAAGATGATATGTGTAAGTGCAACATTCACAGCATATCTACTGCCTCATACCCAAGAAAAACCCCGAAGAGAGGCGTATGCTGGATCTTGGATGGATGTAGCTAGCTGGAGAAGAATGAGGGCATTTTTTTAAGCTCTGCTGACAACTGAGTTGGCACCTGAAAATTTTTACTGAGGCTGTATGTAGGAGAATGGTCTTGGTACTTAATCTTTTTAAAAACATAAAAAAAACCCCATTGTTGGTCTTAATTTTTATTAAGGTAGAGAACTTGGTAATGTGGGCAGAAAATTTAGACTAAGAAATGCTGATAAAATAATATGCAGTTCTAAAATAATTCAGCTCTGAACTTTTAAAAAAACAGTGCTATGTTACACAAAATGCTAATGACTAAAGTGACAAATATTTCAGAAACTGGACAGACGTGAATCTTAAATGAGCAGATGGGCTATGAAACCAAAGTCGGGAGATAATCCAAGAAGATAATAGGAACTATTATGAAAAATGAATTGGGAGGGGGGAGGAAAACTGAGTGTATGAAATAGTATTACATTTAATAATGTGTTTAAAGGCCTTTCTAGGATTGCTCTCTTACATAGACAGATTAGGACTGTTGAACTGTATAACCCAACAGTGTTACATTTTTGTGCGTTGAAAAGAAATTAGATTGTGGTCCAGGGTTATGTCTTCTTACAAAGCCTGGCTGTTTCAGTCATCAGTGTGTATATGCTCTGTATGTTTTCTGTAATTTGCTTTCTCAGACATAAAAATGAAGGGAGTAATCGTGCTTTTCAAAGGCAATTGTAGTGGAACTTGAAGTAAGAAGTGAAAGAGGCAGAAGAGGTTTGTTATTTGGGCAACTTGTTAGTTGAAAGCATTACATTTTAATGTTGAGGGCAGTATTTGGAGGATGGTGGCATTATGAGTGAATGGCAAGATGAGCATGCATGCTCATTTGGCAGCTGAAGAAGGCTGACAGTGATGCAAGCTAAGTGGGAGTGTGAGGAACAGAAGAGCCCAACACAGTGGTAGTTGTGCTTAGTTGTTTTTATGTGTCTTCGAGTCAGCACTCACCCGTAACTGACCCTCCAACAGGTTTTCAGAGGCTGAAATGCACAGGAGGGGAGATTGGCCATCTTTCTCATATGGAACTGTTGGTGTATTTGAACCATGTGCCTTTGGCAGCACAGCTCTTTACCACTAGGCCACCAGAGTTCCCTTTAAACAGTAGAAGAAAAAAGGAAAGTTTTTTAGACATAGATCCTTGTATGTTGTTTGTATATTTAAGAGCAGAAATAATGGAGAGACAGGGAAAGAGAAAAGATAGAAAAGTTGGTAATTCATAAAGCACATCTGTCTGGGAGTGGTAACAGAAATCCAGGTGCTCACTTTAGCATTGGAAAAGGGAAGACACATTTTGGAAAGAAAAGCTGAGAATGTAAAAGAAATAAGAATAAAGGATGCAAGAGCAGGTTCAGGTTAGCTTGTTATTGTGTACTGTTGAGTTGGAACTGACTGATAGCTGACCTTCCAGCAGGTTTTCAGAGACAGTTTAATGATATGAGAGGAGATTGCCTGTCTTTCTCCTGCAGAGCGTTTGGTGTATTCAAACTGTATGCCTTCACGATAGCAGCACAACTCCTTACCATTAGTTCAAGCATTAAAAGTACTGTTGATCTTGACCATGAAAAAATGAAATAAAATTTTCTTTTTAAATTTTAGCTTCAAGAATTGCATTTTAGGTAGTGATTTGTTTTGCATTATTTGGTTCTGACAAGGATTGATTTTGATCTAGTCATACCAGAACTGATACACATCTGTCCAGATAAGATAGATTCTTGAAAAGAAATTGTTACAATGGATCAGATGCTATCCTTGTTCATAATATGCATTTTATATATAGTTCATATATGTTTGGTCCTTTCTCTTAAAACATTTATTTTTTTTCTTTTGAGGCAGTTTAATTAGCTACCCAGAAAAACCTTCCTGTTTTAAAGGGAAAGTCTTTGGTCAGTATCTTCTTTTCTGTGATTTATTCATGTACTTTTTTTTAAGAAAAACTCTCTCTATTCCTGCCTACCCCTGCAGTTAGTATCTTTTGATAGAGTAATGGTGGAGGAGAATGGCTTAGAGCATTTTGTTTTCATGCAGTTTCAATGAAGATGAATTTAGTAGTGCATTGATTGATTAGACCAGCTATTGAGACAGTTAGATGGCACTTTTGCTTTCAAACATCTCACATGTGTTCTTCAGTTTTTTGCACAATTGATGGTGGTGCAACAGGCTGAGAGCAGATTCACCAGGTTTTTCAAGTTGTGGGTGGGTTTGAATTGCCCACCTTTCCATTAGCAGCTGTATGCTTACTACTTGTACTTCCAGGCCTTCGTTTCACTTTATAACTATAGTCAGTGTTGGAGTTGGAGTGTGTTTGACTATTAAATAAGTAAAATTCCAAACTCCTTGTCATCAAGTTGGTTCTGACTCAAGGCGATCCTATAGGGACACAATGGAAATGCCTTGTATGCTTTTCAAGGCTGTAAATCATTATGGAAGCAGATTGCTACACCTTTTTCCTGCCGAGTGATTGGTGGGTTCAAACTGCTGACCTTTTGGCTGGCAACTGAGATTTAAGCCCTGTGCAACCAGGGCTCCTTTTTCAAGTATCAGGGATGCCTGTATTCATTGTTAATGTCGTGCAATGGCAGATACAATTAACTATTTTTGAATTAAAAGTGTGATGAGATTTTAAATATTTCCTCATTCAGTCTTTTAATTTTGTGGTCTTCACATTGCATAGATGGTTCTTTTTAGAATGACTTTATTTTTCGTAATTTACTTATAGTAACAAAAGGGATGAAAATTCTAGGAAATATGTTGTATAATCCTGCAGTTATAGATATTTTAGGGGAAATTTAGCTATATAATTGTTTTAAATAATTAAGAACAAATACCTTTTAGTTTTTTCAGATTTATGTAACACTTGAGCAGCTTAACATTTATAATTTATTTTTCTAAATTCTAGGCCTGTACCTCAGCTACTGAAGAGCATAAATATTTATGTTCTGAAATAGAAGTTACTAAATTTTAAGTTACTAAAAGCCTACATTTTTTAAAACCTGTATTATAATATACATAAAATATACTGATCTTTCTGGGTTGAATGAAGCATCTTGACTTCAAAAGTCTATTGGTTGTCTAGAAATTATTCAAGGAGATATATGAAACTGTTATTTTGTTGCTATTCGGTGATAGGATGGTGAAACTGGGCTTCATAGCCCAGACAGATGGTGCTATTCTTGAGTCTGTTTGCAAGAGATCCTATAACATTTAATTAAACAGTGATATGATTCTCCTGAGAATCCATATTTTGGTTTATATAAGTCAGTGTGCTGATTTCTTTAGTAAATTGCATAAATTGGATTTGAACTATTGTTTTCAAAAGAAGATGTTATTTTCTTATTCTGAAGGAAATTTACCTAATGGATTTGTTTAGATGAGTAGTTTGTGCTAGTTCTGGAGTAAACTCTGGAACTATTCCAGGCAGAAAATAGATGGGACTTAGACTGAAGCAGCCATTTTATCTTAAAAAGCAACTTTGATTTTGTCACTGAATTTTTACATAGGGCAGTTGTTAAGATTCCAGACATTTAACAGTTTGCAGAAAGTTGGGAGGAGTTTTATAAGTATATATTAACAGTCATTTTAGAAGATAGTCATTGATCTAGACTCCTTGTCATGATGCAACTTACATTTAAATTTTGAAATTGAGAAATATTTTTAAAATTACTCATGTTTTTCCTTGAAAGTCTGTTTTGATTGTCCCATTGCCACAGTGCTTGTCAAAACCAGTTCTGTTTAATCTCCTTTGTCATTGTGTCCTTTGCCATTCCCCATTACTCCTCCCTGAGAGAGATTTCACCCTGATTCATAAGGAAAAGGGGATGGCGTATTCTCTTAGCTACTTCCTGCTGAAAAGGGACGCAGTAGGTTTCAGGGTGAAGATCTTCTCTCACTACTCTAAAGGGCCCCTTTAGCATTAGGAAACACGTAGACTATTGTGGAGATTGACTTTGGAATTTAGATGCACTGTTATCAGTTGTGCTTAGCCATAGATGTTCATATCCTTGAAAATGCATCATGGAACTGTTGCAGCCTAGAAGACACAAATTTAACTAACAAGTTAGAAGTACATGAATCAAAAATTAAAAGCAATAATCTTCCAAGTAGAGGTTCTAACAATGGCACAAATCAAGTTACAGAGAGAAGGTAGTTCTTAAAAGGCTTATTGACTAGCAATTTGTCTATTATAGTATAAAAGTTAGGAACCACAAAATGTAGAGGCTCAACTATGTCATTTATTGTTCATAAGAGAAAGGAACGAACTGGGGGCGGGGGAGATAGAGAAAATAGTGCAGCAATGAATGAATGGAAATCCAAAATCTCTGTAAATGTTCATTAAAATTAGTAAAATAAAAAAATAAAATAATGAAAAAAGAAACTGATCCATGAACATGGAAAAAAAAATTACTGATGTTAAGTGTTGTCCAGCCAAGTATGACCCACAGCAACCCTAGGAACAGGAAATTTGAACCCTGTCCTATCCTGTGCCATTCTCATCATCCACGGTGCATTTTAGCCCTTGCTGCAGACATTGTATCAATCCATCTTGTTGAGGATCTTGGCCTCCTTTGCTGTTCCTCTACCTTTCAAAGCATGAGATCCTTTTGTAAGAAATAGTCTGTGCTGCAATCCCAAAGGCATGTGATTTGAGTCCACCAGCTGCTCTGTGGGAGAAAGATGGGCAATTTCCTCCTGTGCTTTTAACTGCCTCTGAAAACCCACTGGAGGGTCAGCAATGGGTTAGTTCTGACTTGATGGTACACAATGACATGTCCAAAGTGTGTGAGATGAAGCTTTGATATTCTTGCCTTCAAGGAGCACGCTGATTTCATTTTGTCGAAGACATACCTGCTTGTTCTTTTGGCAGTCCACACGATAGTCAGTACTCTTCTCCAGCACCACCACTTTAATGCATTGATTCTTCTGTCATCCTTACTCATTGTCCAGCTCACAGTGCATGGCAGGTGATTGCAAAGATTGACTTGATTCAGGCATACCTTTGTCTTTAAATTGCCGTGATTGCTCTTCAGGAAAGATCCCTGATAAATGACTTTCCTATTGCTCTACAGCTTGTGAACTCCTGACAGTTCATTTTGATCTGCTATGTGAACAGAAGTTTATTTAACAATATTGTAGAAGGTTGAGTTTGAAGGCAATAGTGCATGTTTGAGAGGAATACATCTTTTGGTTACATTAATAATACATGAGTAGGTCATCATATAACATTTCTAGAAATCTTTGGAAAGTATTCTTTTATTCAGTTTATACTTTGCTAGGTGGAAGACAGGATTGAAAGGTGACTTCTGTTGCCACATTGGGTGACATGTAAGAGTTGGATGTTTATTCTGTATGTAGAGGGAAATACCTGAAGGATTTTTGGAGTTATAGTTTAGCGACCCTCTGTGGCTCTGTGGAGTGTAGGAGGGGAGAAACCAAAGACCAGGAAGAGACACCAGTTAATTGTGGACAAAGGCTGTAGGCAAAGAGGCAAGGAATAGTGCAGAGGAGGTGAAAACAAACAGTAGCACAGAAAGCCTAACTATTTCCTGAAAACATCTGAGGCAAAAAGAACTTGAACAAAAGATCTCTAAGAGGAAGGAGTGGGTGAAGAAAAGTAGGGAAAGAGTGGAGAAGATTAGGCCGTTTGGTAGGTGGTGGTGATGAGTGAGAGTGTTTTGGCCAGGGAAGAGCTTGTGAAGTTTTCATTATCAGAAATGGGCATGGAAAAATCCTGATGGGGAGAAAGAAAACAGAGAGGAAGAGGGACCTCTGAAGAAAGGCCTGCCGATCTGCTGGAACAGAAACTATTGAAAACGGACACATATGGGGGAATTGACTCAGTGGCAGTTGCGTAACTAACAGGAACTTGTTCTTTTGCTGCCAGCCTTTGTTACATGCATAGCCTCTGCTTTTAAATCAAGAAAGCAGTTGACATTTTTCTCTGCAAATTTGCCTTGGGGTGTTTTTATTTTTCATTGATTTTGGTTTTTTAATCAGTTATATTTTTGATAGAAAAATACAGTAGCCCTTCTCCCATTTTCCTTTGTGCCTTTGTGGTAATTGCCAAGTTTTTGGAACCCATGAAAAGTTAGAGGGAGCAGTTGTAAAGACCACAGAATGCATCCTGGGCATTTACTCCTCATTTTGAGTTTCTTTAAAGTTTTACACCTATCATTCTCTACTTTGTTCTTTCAGCATTTGGCTTTCTGATTGTGAAGCATTTTTATTGTTACTCAGAGTATGCCAGGCCATACTTTTGCTTCTCCTGTTAGCTTTTATCTTGTACTTTCCTATTTAGTCTCCTCTTCTGTCCTTTTTTAAAAAACAACAACAGCAACAACAACAACAAAAACCCCAACCCCACAGAAAACCAAAACTATCATATTCATGGATCCCAGCTCTTTGGAGCCATTCCTGCCCAGGCTTCCCTTTACTTGACAGTGACCTCTCTCAGTTAATCGCTAAAATGTACATAAGTGCTTCAGAACCTTTTGATGTCATTTCCTTGGGGTGATGGGGCTTCCCTCCAGTTGTTTTGAATGCACTTGCTGGCACAGTGTGCACTGCACTATCCATTGTCCTTGACCTGTGATTCATTCACTCGGCTAACCTGAAGGTAGAAAGTTGACATCTTTGAAGTTGTCATCTTAGATTTCTCTTCAAGAGAGGTGGTACTAATGAGGAAGAAAAAAAAATTACCCAAGAAAGGAAACTTCGAAGAAGTTAAAGTTATAAAAAAATTATCCATGAACCAACCCCACTCCATTAGATCAGAGGTTACCTGTCACTTCTATTCTTGTCTGTGTGCACATATTTGCACATAGATGCAATCACAGTGTAAATTTGGTCATTTGTTCAGCTGTGTTAACATATTTCCATGTGGTTACAGTTTTATAATTATGCTTTTAATGGAAAAGTCTAATTTTGTTTGTAAGTTTAATAAAAATTGCATAATCTCAAATTCAAACAGGATGGAAGTATTATAAAACATGAGGGTTTCCTTTCTCCCCCAGGGAAGAAACCACAAGTATTTTAATTTGTATCCTTTCAGTACTTCCTTACTTTTGTAGACATAAAGTAGAAAGAATAGTAATAGTATGAACACTAGTATACCTAATGTTGTTGCTGTTATGTGCCGTCGAGTTGTTTGCGACTCATAGCGACCCTATGTACAGTAGCCCTAAACCATGCTCTCTCCTGTGCCAATCTCATTGCCTCTGACAGACCCATCCCGAGTACCCCAGTCACTAAATCAATCCACCTCATAGAGGGTCTTCCCCTCCTGCGCTGTCCCTCTACTCTACCCAGCATGATGTCCCTCTCTAAAGACCTGTCTCTCCTTACAGCATGTCCAAAGTATGTCAGACGAAGCCCCAGAATCCTTGCCTCCAAGGAGCAGCCTGGTTTAATCCTCTCTACGATGAATCTGTTTGTTTTAATAGTATATGAAAAAGAACATGCATCATTTATTAAGTCATGGCTATGTCCTTCCTCATCCAGTTCCTTTTCCTCTCTGAATAGCTACCTTCTTCCTTGAATTTTATTTTCATCTTTCCCAGTTTTTGTTTTGCTTTAATCATACATGTTTTACTATACTAAACAACATATTTACTTTTGTATGGCTTTGAACTTTTTATGACTAGACTGATTCTACATTCTTTAGCAGCTTGCTTTCTTAGTTTAGTATTGTATTCTAGCAGGAATATGTGTTGTGATTATGAGCAGCTCTATACAGTGCAGTTGCAGCCCATTTACAGCATAGTTTATGCATTCTTTTGACAATGGCATGAAGTTGCAAAATTACAGATAGGTTCTACTCCTCCACTTTTTCCTGCCACTTGTTTTTTTCTGCTTAATACTGAATTATTTTCATGTCAGTACACTTAGATATAACTTAACCTTTTAAAAACTATGTTTCTAACATTTATATCTTGCTCCGTAAGATGCATACACACTGTTGCTCATTCAGTGGTCTCCAGTAGGGCCGAGTTCCCATCTGTTGTTCATAGGGTTGGTATGAGTAGTCACAGTTCACTGGAAGGCACCTACCATGAGGAACATTAAGAGTGTTGGTTTGTGTTTTTTTTTTTCTTTTCCTCCTGTGTAATATGGCAATGCATCAATTTTGCTTGTATACATAGCATCATACACATACTTCAGTATTTCTTCAGAATAGAATCTTAGAAGTAAAATTGGTTATTTGTGAATTTGTTTTTTTAATAATTAGTAACCCTAGGGGGTAAGAAAATTCAGTCTTTGATTTCTAGGGAGGGAGTGAAGTATTTTCACACAAAGGGGTATATGTTTCTATGAGTTTATTTTTCAAAAGTGCTTTATCTTCAAAAAGCTTTTCAAAAACCTATTAAATTCAGACTGCTTACAAATAAGAATCTGTAGTTTAGGTCAAACCTAAATGTCCTCTCCATCCTCTGCTCATTCTCACCTCAGAGCTTTCGCTGTTTTCTGAGTGCTAGCTGCATGAGGAACCGTGCTTTACTGCTTGCTGAGTTTCATGCAGATGGTCATTTTATTCTCAGAAGATCATTTTGAGGAAGACACTAGTATTTCCATTTTTCAGCTAGGAAAGGTGAAGTGAAAATGTTTAGTAACTTGCCCAAGATAACAAAGCCAGCAACTAATGGAGCTGAATCTGAGCCTTAGTCCTTTTAACTTCAGAGCCTGAACCCTTATCTGGTATAGTATGTGGTGTGCTTTTCTTTATTCTTTGGAAATTCTCTCGGGACTGAAGTGCAGCTCCTCCTAGCTCTTCCAACCAGTATTGGTCTCTCTTTCCCCCCTAATCCTTTTAAAAATTAACCATGTAGGCCATGTAATTTAGCACAGGCACGAAGGTAGAAGTCACTGGAGCATATAGATTTGCCCGAGATTAATGGAGTGATAATACAGCTTACATTTTTTTAAAGTTTCATCAGTGATTAATGGAGTAATAACACAGCCTAAAATTTCTTCCCACAGATAGGGGGATAGATGCCCCCTCCCCCCCTTAGATGACTGTATTCCAAATTGAGGAGTCATTTAGCAAATGAAAAATTAGCATAGTTTATTCTTTTGATCAGTGGCAGAAGCAAGGAGAAAGAAAACTCGAGTAACTGCATAACCTCAGAATTGAAAAAAAAAATTAACCTGGCTAATGTTTTTAAAAAGAAAAAAAATTTACTAAAGTGTTTATTTTTTTAAACTTTCTTTTAGTTACATAATCATATCCTTGTGTAAAAAATAGACAAAAAGCTTAAACAAGGTAGAAACTATTTTTTTATGTATACAAAGCCTGGAGACAGTGGTTGAGAACTACCTTGGCTGTGCCTCAGTTCATGAGGGACCCAGACTCTTTCTAGCTTGTTATTTCAGCTTCCTTCATCTATCACTGCTCGTGTATCCCACCCGTTTTGGAACATTGTGTTTCCATCATCAGTCAGTTCAAAATAATTTACTAATTTCCCCTGTGATTTTTTTTTCTTTGTCCCATGAGTTATTTGGAGGTAGTGTTTAATTTCCAAGTTCTGTAGGAAGGAAGAATAGCCCTAGGTATTTTGTTAATTTCTGATTATGCTCAGAGAAGGCAGTTTTTGAAAGTTTATTGATAACTTGTTTTGTGACCTGTTATTTCTTGTCTTGGTGAATATTCCATGTGCTTTTGGGAAACATGTATTGGGCTTTTTTTGAGTATAAAGTTTTAAAGTGTTAATTTGGCTGTTTAGGCTGATAATGTTTACATTTTCTGCATCTTTGCTGATTATTTAATTTTTTTTTTTGGGGGGATATCTATTTGTCCTGTTAGTTATTGAGAGGAGGAAGTATGTTGAAATAATTTGTTATAACTCTGAATTTATTTGCTCTCATTTTTGTTAGGGTTTGCCTCATGTATTTTGAAACAATTAATTACCTATGCATTTGAAATTGTTATTTTCACGTGGCTGCACAGGTGAATTAAAACATAGCATCAGTTATAAGAATGGTGTAGGATGGAATAACATTTTGGTTTTGTTACAAATAAGGTTGCGGTTTGTGGCACCTAATGGCAGCAGCAAAATGTCTTCCTAAAGACCTGACATTTTTAGCATTATAAAATTTCTTTATTCTTGGTAATATTGCTTTTCTTGGAGTCAACTCTGGTACCTTGAACCTTGTGTGATCTCTTATTTTTTTTTTTATCATTTTACTTTTAGCTTCTCTATGTATTTCTAATCAATGTGTATTTCTTATAGTCAGAACGTGATTGAGTCTTGACTTTATCTGTTGTGGTAATTGCTGCCATTGAATTTCCAGGTTTAGACTGTTTATATTTAATGTGATTATATTATTATGATTAGCTTGAAGTCTGTCTTAGTTTTTTTCCTGTTTAACTCACCTGCTCTCTATTTTATCCTTTCCCTTTTCCTTCTTGATTTTTGAGGTTTTTTTAAATGATTGTGTTATTTTATTTCCTGTTGAATTATAAGCAATATCTTTTTTATTTTTGAGTATACATCTTTAACTTAAATCAGTTCATCTTCAGATGAACCCCTTCATTTATGATGTGGTAACTTTAGGACTTCTGTATGCTTCTGTTTCCTTCTTCAAACCTTTGTGCTGTTATACATTTTTCTATAATATCTAGTCTACAGCTCACAGTGCACTGCTGTACTAATTAAACAATTAGCTTTTAAAGAAACCCATTGGAAATGAGAGGTCAAGTACTATATATTTATCCATGTATTAGCATATATTTATCCACGTATTAGCTGTTTTTGGTATTCATTATTCTTTTGTAGATCCCTATGTTTCCATCTCTTACTATTTTCTTTGCAGTAACAGAACTTTAAAATATCTTTACTTTTAAAAAAGTTTTAAATAAAGCTTTATTTATAGAAACAACCATTTCAACTGATCAATACCTGAACTGGCTGATTGAAATAAAAATGATGTTAGAATTATAAAATCTTTATTTGAGAATGAAATCTTTGAAACGTATGTTTAAATATCTTTTAAAAATGATGCTACAAACATGTCTGTTTGATGTTTGAAGCTGTTCCTCGCTGTTCTCATCCAAGATTGAACAGTTTCCCTCCTCACCTTCTAAATCCATGATTGCATCCTAGGTGAGAGTTTTCCTTGAGGGATCTCTCAGTGTTGTTACTGTTTTGATCTTGAGTTTTCCCATTTGAGTTCTGTTGCTGCCACTTGGGAGTGGTTGAGCAAATTTAATCCATCTTCCATATACTATTCTTTCATCTAATTGAAAACTTTTTTAGATTCCTTCAAATTTTAACTGCATATTAACTTTATTCAACTGTTTCTTTTGTCCCATGATTCTGCTGTTTGATTTTTTTTTTTAATTTAGGTTTTTTATTTTTCATTTCAGTGAACATCTACAGAGATTTTGGGATTCCATTCATTCATTGTTGCACTCTTCTCCCCACACAAACCCCTCCCCCCTCCCATTTGCTCCTCTCCTTGAAAAGCAAAAGAAAAACTCCCTCATTGGTACACAATCCTCCCCTCCCCAAACCCCACCCCCTACCCCCAAATATAATCCACTCT